>NC_081802.1:6497520-6802520 GCF_963082965.1 Carassius carassius | reverse complement strand
TGACTGATGATGTCATGACATGACAACGCGATTCTCAGCCTGCGTTCCAGCTGAGTAATCAATTTTATTTTTTAAAAATAATTTATATATTTTATATTCAAACTGAAAACATAATGTGATTAATACTCAAGTCATTCAAGTCATCCTGTCTCAAGTCAAGTCAAGTCCCGAGTCTTTGACTTCCAAGTCCGAGTCAAGTCTCAAGTATTTTATTTTTTGTCAAGTCAAGTCACAAGTCTTAAAAATAGCGACTCGAGTCGACTCGAGTCCAAGTCACCAAGTCACAAGTCCCCATGTCTGTATTTAATGTCATCACTTAATTCAGTTCTTCCAGGTGAAACACTTTATACAGAAGTAGTTCCCTCACTGTCCTAATAATCTACCTGAAACACACATTTACCATTTTCTTGATATGAATATCAAAAATAAGCATCTAATCTCAGTTATTTGTAATTTAATAAATTCAAATAAAGTGGACCTTTTTGACACTCTTAAAGATACCTGGGAGCACAACCTAGGAGTAACTATAGCAGAGGATTTATGACATAAAATCTTGACACTCTTCTTCCTTAGGTGCATGGTTTAATGAAATGTAAAATACTATTCAGAGCTCAATGCCCTATTGGCAAAATGTTCCCCAGACAGGAGCCCTGCCTGTAACCGCTGCAAGCTTTCACTTGCGGAAGATGTTTGATGCAGACTACTTAAAATAATTAATGTGCCTGCAGGTGAATAATGTATAATGGAGTGATGGTGTTGAATTTCTGAAATGTGCAAGGAAAAAATTTATTAAACATTTAACAAAAGTGAAACTTTTTTTTGTGGACTGACTTTACATCTAATAATTAATGCTCAGACACTGACAGCACAAAGTGAATCTGATGAATGAAGGAAGGAGTCTCCAAAACTTCAGATTAATTTGTGTCAGCTTAAGTAATAATTTTTATTTGTTCATTATTTATCATGATATATCATAAATTAAGACTCGCTCATAGCAGCTTTATTCCAGTCAAGCAATGATGGGCTTCATTTGTCTATGATGGGCTTCATAGGCCAGAGATCGTGGCCTAGTGGTTAGAGAGTTTGACTCCTAACCATAGGGTTATTGGTTTGAGTCTCATGCTGGCAATACCACGTCTTAGGTGCCCTTGATCAAGGCACTGAACCCCCAACTGCTCGCCGGGTGCTGCTGCATAAATGGCTGCCCATTGCTGTGTGTTCACTGCTGTGTGTGTGTGTGTGTGTGTGTGTTCACTGCTGTGTGTGTGCACTTTGAATGGGTTAAATACTGAAAACAAATTCTGAGTATATGTCACAATACTTGGCTGTATGTCAAGTCACTTTCAGTCACAAGTCACAATCAGTCATTTGAACTCGACTTTGAACAGTTGTTGTACTGAGACCTTTTACTAAATTGCAGTTAAGAACAAAGAAACATTTAGCCAATTATAACGAAGCATCCAAACAACTGATTAAAGCAACCAGACTACATATCAAAATATACAGTCCTGCTGAAATGGAGGCAGGTTTGTTTCTCAATGACTAAGCATGCTGCTGTTCTAGGGCACTAAGAAAACAAAAACTACAGCTAGTCTACTTTAGTGTTAAAACAAATAATTAGCATAAACTAAAACATATTGTCTGTTTCTCCAAGGATTTGGACTAACAAGTAAGTTTAGAGTTTCCTCCCATTAGATACACACATTAGTCTCTGGACACTAAGACCCTACCCACAATCCCCCAGTAGACCCACCTGCTCAAGTGAATATAAAGTCCAGGTCTGAAAGCACAAGGACACTAAAGCTCAGAACAGGAGCATCCTGAACCTCTATACACACTGAGACATCATGGACACAAGAGCCTCCCTCTCCATTCTGCTGCTGCTGTTTGGTGTCTCACAGGCGTCTCCTCTCATGGTAAGATCTGATCTAGTGTCTCGTTTAAATGATCAACGTTCCTCAAGAGCCGTTTTAAACATCTCTGTTTCTGCCACCAGGAGGAAAGTTTTGAAGGAGTGTTTGTGTCAGAGCCGGAAAGTGTGGACATCACTACAAGGATTTTGGAGTCCAACAATGGTCAGACACCTTGTAGATTTCTATAAAGCCAGCAATGTGTTTTCACAAAATACTTGGAAAAAATAGTCTAGAAGTATAAATATTTCATTTAATCTCTTTGAAAACAGGATCTTCGGAAGTCTTGATTGAAGGAGATCTGGTGTTTCCAAAAACCAGAAATGCTCTCTACTGCTTTAACAACAACTGTTTCTGGAAGAAAAACTCTAACAACATAGTGGAGGTCCCTTACACAGTGAGCAGTGAATTCTGTGAGTGAATCTCCTTCATTCACTGAACATATTTGCCATTTGTGTAGATCTCATTTTAAACCTGTGTGTATTTTTGTTTGCAGCTTCTTATGAGAAGTCAGTGATTGGGAGCGCCATGTCCACATTTCACTCCAAAACCTGCATCCGCTTTGTGACCAGATCAACTCAGACCGACTACATCAGTATTGAGAACAGAGATGGGTGAGAACTATCTTACAATATTAACATGAAACATTCATCAGTCCTTAATCCAAAGTCAAAAAAAACTATATAAATAAAACCCCTTTATTTCTCTCTGCTCTCAGGTGCTTCTCTTCTCTTGGTAGAACTGGTGGCAAACAGGTAGTCTCCCTCAACAGACAAGGCTGTGTGTATCATGGCATCGTTCAGCATGAGCTCAATCATGCTCTGGGTTTCTACCACGAGCAAACCAGGAGCGATCGCGACCAGTACGTCAAGATCAACTGGGAGAACATCTCTTCTAATATGGCCTACAACTTCCAGAAACAAAACACCAACAACCAAAACACTCCATATGACTACGGCTCCATCATGCACTATGGAAGAACAGCCTTCTCCATCCGTTATGGCCTGGAAACCATCACCCCAATTCCTGATAAGACAGTGGAAATCGGACAGAGGCAAGGAATGTCCAACACAGACATCCTGAGGATCAACAAGCTGTATGGATGCTGATGATGAGTTTTATACGTATGTGGTGTGTCAGATAATTTAATATAGTTCACATTCCCATTAATGAAGAATCGAATGAGGTGATGGTTTTTGTCTTTTATTGGTGTTAATTTTCTGTAATGTGTGGCTGAGTAAAGAAAAATCAAGTTAATAAAAAATGAACATGCAGTAAAATAGTTTTTTCTCTGTAAAATGTCTGATTTCATAAATTATCAGAAGACACGTTTCTGTCCTGTCATAGTTGGGGAGCAATGATATATGCTAGCACTCAGTGTTGGGGAGTAACTAGTTACATGTAACGGCGTTACGTAATTTAATTACAAAATTATTGTAACTGTAATTAGTTACAGTTACTAAGAAAAAATGAGTAATTAAATTACAGTTACTTATGAAATTTTTAACGATTACAAAGGGGATTACATTTGAATATTTACACACATCCACATACAGATTTAACTGATATCTTTCCCAAATTGCACTGACTATTCTGAGACATACCGCCCTGATAATTTCCGGGATGCGGAAATACAGTTTGGTTCGTAGAATCCAGTCATAAAAACGAAATGTCTAACGCGGACGGAATATGCCACATTTTGGATGACTAAATCAAAAGTAGGTCAGTTCACTTGAATCAAAACATGACATGGACTAGTGTCTGTGAATATTAAGCCCCAAAAATGCAATATATGACTTTCTGCGTGTCTGTGGAAATCAGGCGCGGACTGGACACCGGGGGACAATTCCCGGTGGCCTGGCAGCCGATTTGGCCCACTATTTAATATCATTATTGTATAATTGCCTGCCGAATGTACTAAAGCGATAATTTGCGAATCCGCCATTTGATAATTAAATCTCTAATAAGTCATGAAGTGTTAGTCGTGATTCGCGCGCTCTCCGCGCCTCCGCCAAACGGTTTGGATCAGACTGGAGCAGAGAAGCAGAACTACTGTTCAAGGTTTCAGGTCAGTTTCATCTGTAAAGATGAATTTTTGTCTTTGTTTTTTTAATCAAGCAGCAGCACGTTGCTCATCAGTCATCACTCAAAATACTATATAAAGGACATCATTATTATCTGTTGTAATGTTACAGTAGTAATTTAGCTGAAAAAAAATCTGATTTTTTTTATTTAATGTTTTTTAAAATGGAAGTGAAGGTGCAGTTCAGGAGAGAACTTTTAATTATTTTGCATGTCCCCAAATAAAGATTTAAACCTTTTTTTTATGTCAGGTCCAAACAAAAAATAGTTTTGTCCATGAACTGGTTTGTATGAGTTTGAATTTTCCAGTCTGAATTTTTTTCCCAGTCCGCCCCTCCTGTAAATTAATGGCAAAGACATGGTTTCATTTACTACACATAAGCCTACTGAAGCTCGCAGTGTTTTCAACCTCTGCCGCCTCAATATTCCTCATAATTCCTAAAACTGCTCTGTGTCACTTCATGTGCATTTTACTTATTTTGAGAAAACTATCATCATATACAAAGAGACAGCAGTTTAAAAAAAAACACCAATATTTCAGGAGTTTATTACACAGAATACGTCACATGCTTATTAGATAACTGTATTTAAGTTGATGTATATGCTTTTATTTATTATTCTTTAATTTTCACAAATTTAAAAAAAAGTAATCAAAAAGTACTCAAAAGTAATTAGTTACATTACTTTAATAAAGTAATTGAAAAAGTTATACTACTATTACATTTTAAACAAGGTAACTTGTAATCTGTAACCTATTACATTTCCAAAGTAACCTTCCCAACACTGCTAGCACTAGTGTGCACTGATTGTCATAAAACAAAGCTTATTGCAGACACACATTTAAGTTCCAGAGGCAGGTTGCATAAACTGCCTAAACTAGACTTAAAAAGTTAGTCATCTATTTTTTTTCTTCAAGACTGGTCAATACTTTTTAAAGTCAGCTGCACAAAGGTAGATTGTTCTAATGTCAATCCAAAAAGTAAGACTGATTACTCCTTGGCTTACTGCTAGTTGGTTAAACTAGCTTGTGAGACGCAGTCTTAACATACTGTCTATGCAGCTGTCTCTAGAGCAGAGCAAATCATCTGTTACTCTTGGTTAACACCCAGATTTTCTTTTTTCTTTTTTTGTCACAAATAAGAAGTACAGCTGGATTCCACCAAATGACTTTGATTTATTTTCATTTTAAATGTATTATGACATTGTTAAATGTAAATCTCAGACTGGTCTTACATATATTTTTCACGCTCTGCACGTCACTGATTATGACACACACTAAAATACCCATCATACTCACACATACTACATCAACTTGTATTTGCCTGTAAAAACAAACAAACAAACAAACAAACAAACATCTTTCTCCTTCATATCTAAAAAAAATGTAATGTCCTCACTTATTTCAGTTCTTTCAGGTCAAGTACTTTATACAGAAGTAGTTCCCTCACTGTCCTAATCATCTCCCTGAAACACACATTGACCTTTTTCTTGATTTGAATATCAAACATAAGCATCTAATCTCAGTTATTTGTAATTTAATAATTTCAAATAAAGTGGACCTTTTTGACACTCTTAAAGATACCTGGGAGCATAACATAGAAGTTACTATAGCAGAGGATCTATGACATAAAATCTTGACACTCCTCTTCCCTTAAGGTGCATGGTTTAATGCAATGTAAAATACTATTCAGAACTCAATGCCCAATTGGCAAAATGTTCCCCAGACAGGAGCCCTGCCTGTAACTTCTGCAAGCTTTTACTTGCGGAAGATAAGTTTCATGCAGACTACTTAAAATAGTTCATGTGCCTGCAGGTGAATAATGTATAATGGAGTGATGGTCTTCCTGATGGTGTTGAATTTCTGAAATGTGCAAGGAAAAAATTGATTAAACATTTAACAAAAGTGAAACTTTTTTGTGGACTGACTTTATATCTAATAATTAATTCTTAGACACTGAAAGCACAAAGTGAAACTGATGAATGAAGGAAGGAGTCTCCAAAACTATATATATATATATATATATATATATATATATATATATATACTGGACCACCAAACCAGTCATAAGGGTCAATTTCTTGAAAATGAGATGTATACATCATCTGAAAGCTGAATAAATAAGTTTTCCATTGATATATGGCTTGTTAGCATCGGACAATATTTGGCTAAGATATCACTATTTGAGAAATCTGGAATCTGACGTTGTAAAAAAAATCTGAATCCAGAGAAAATCACATTTAAAATTATCCAAATGAAGTTCTTAGCCAGGCATATTACTAATCAAAATTAAGTTTTGATATATTTACAGAAGTAAATTTACAAAATATCTTCATGGATTAAGATCTTTACTTAATATCCTAATGATTTTTTGGCATAAATGAAAAATTGATAACTTGACCCAAACAATTTTTTTTGGCTATTGCTACAAATATACCCCAGCGACTTAGGACTGGTTTTGTGTTCCTGTGATTCTGTAAAGCAAGGTCAGAGTTTCCTCCCTGTAGTTACACACATTACCCAGGACACTTTTTATTTTTATTATTCATCATAAACAAACTAACATTAAATTTGGAATTAAAAAAATAACTTCTGACGCTGTAGGCTTTTGTTTCGGATTAATTTGTGTCAGCTGAAGTAATAATTTTTTTTTATTTTCATTATTTATCATGATATATCATAAATTAAGACTCGCTCATAGCAGCTTTATTCCAGCCAAGCAATGATGGGCTTCATTTGGGAAGTCGTGGCCTAGTGGTTAGAGAGTTTGACTCCTTACCCTTGGGATATTGGTTTGAGTCTCATGCTGGCAATACCACGTCTTAGGTGCCCTTGAGCAAGGCACTGAACCCCCAACTGCTCGCCGGGTGCTGCTGCATAAATGGCTGCCCACTGCTGTGTATGTGTGTTCACTGCTGTGTGTGTGTGTGTGTGTGTGTGTGTGTGTGTTCATTGCTGTGTGTGTTCACTTTGAATGGGTTAAATGCTGAGAACAAATTCTGAGTATATGTCACAATACTTGGCTGTAAGTCAAGTCACTTTCAGTCATAAGTCACAATCAATCATTTGAACTCAACTTTGAACAGTTGTTGTACTGTGACCTTTTACCAAATTGTAGTTAAGAACAAAGAAACATTTAGCCAATTATAACGAAGCATCCAAACAACTGATTAAAGCAACCAGACTACATATCAAAATATACAGTCCTGCTGAAATGGAAGCAGGTTTGTTTCTCAATGACTAGGCATGCTGGTGTTCTAGGGCACTAAGAAAACAAAAACTACAGCTAGTCTACTTTAGTGTTAAAACAAATAATAAGAGTAAATTAAAACATATTGTCTGTTTCTCCAAGGATTTGGACTAACAAGTAAGTTTAGAGTTTCCTCCCATTAGATACACACATTAGTCTCTGGACACTAAGACCCTACCCACAATCCCCCAGTAGACCCACCTGCTCAAGTGAATATAAAGTCCAGGTCTGAAAGCACAAGGACACTAAAGCTCAGCACAGGAGCATCCTGAACCTCTATACACACTGAGACATCATGGACACAAGAGCCTCCCTCTCCATTCTGCTGCTGCTGTTTGGCGTCTCACAGGCGTCTCCTCTCATGGTAAGATCTGATCTAGTGTCTCGTTTAAATGATCAACGTTCCTCAAGAGTCGTTTTAAACATCTCTGTTTCTGCCACCAGGAGGAAAGTTTTGAAGGAGTGTTTGTGTCAGAGCCGGAAAGTGTGGACATCACTACAAGGATTTTGGAGTCCAACAATGGTCAGACACCTTGTAGATTTCTATAAAGCCAGCAATGTGTTTTCACAAAATACTTGGAAAAAATAGTCTAGAAGTATAAATATTTCATTTAATCTCTTTGAAAACAGGATCTTCTGAAGTCTTGATTGAAGGAGATCTGGTGTTTCCCAAAACCAGAAATGCTCTCTACTGCTTTAACAACAACTGTTTCTGGAAGAAAAACTCTAACAACATTGTGGAGGTCCCTTACACAGTGAGCAGTGAATTCTGTGAGTGAATCTCCTTCATTCACTGAACATATTTGCCATTTGTGTAGATCTCATTTTAAACCTGTGTGTATTTTTGTTTGCAGCTTCTTATGAGAAGTCAGTAATTACGAACGCCATGTCCACCTTTCACTCCAAAACCTGCATCCGCTTTGTGACCAGATCAACTCAGACCGACTACATCAGTATTGAGAACAGAGATGGGTAAGAACTATCATACAATATTAAAATAATACATTCATCAGTCCTTAATCTAAGGTAAAAAAAAAAGAAACTATATATATATATATATATATATATATATATATATATATATACATAAAACCCCTGTATTTCTCTCTACTCTCAGGTGCTTCTCTTCTCTTGGTAGAACTGGTGGCAAACAGGTAGTCTCCCTCAACAGACAAGGCTGTGTGTATTATGGCATCGTTCAGCATGAGCTCAATCATGCTCTGGGTTTCTACCACGAGCAAACCAGGAGCGATCGCGACCAGTACGTCAAGATCAACTGGGAGAACATCTCTTCTAATATGGCCTACAACTTCCAGAAACAAAACACTAACAACCAAAACACTCCATATGACTACGGCTCCATCATGCACTATGGAAGAACAGCCTTCTCCATCCGTTATGGCCTGGAAACCATCACCCCAATTCCTGATAAGACAGTGGAAATCGGACAGAGGCAAGGAATGTCCAACACAGACATCCTGAGGATCAACAAGCTGTATGGATGCTGATGATGAGTTTTATATGTATGTGGTGTGTCAGATAATTTAGTATAGTTCACATTCCCATTAATGAAGAATTGAATGAGGTGATGGTTTTGTCTTTTATTGGTGTTAATTTTCTGTAATGTGTGGCTGAGTAAAGAAAAATCAAGTTAATAAAAAATTAACATGCAGTAAAATAGTTTTTTCTCTTTAAAATGTCCAATTTCATAAATTATCAGAAGACACGTTTCTGTCCTGTCATAGTTGGGGAGCAACGATATATGCTAGCACTAGTGTGCACTGATTGTCATAATACAAAGCTTATTGCAGACACACATTTAAGTTCCAGACGCAGGTTGCATAAACTGCCTAAACTAGACTTAAAAAGTTATTAAAAATTTTTTCTCCAAGACTGGTCAACACTTTTTAAGGTCAGCTGCACAAAGGTAGATTGGTCTAATGTTAATCTTCGGAACACAGTTCAGATCTATTTTAGATTTAGTCTGAGAGCTTTATGTCCCTCCATTGAAAGTGTATGTGCAGTATACTGTCCAAGTCCAGAAAGGTAATAAAACATCATCAAAGTAGTCCATGTGACATCAGAGGGTCATTTAGAATTTGTTGAAGCATTGAAAATAAATTTTGGTCCAAAAATAACAAAAACTATAACTTTATTAAGCATTGCCTTCTCTTCCGGGTCTGTCGTGAGCGCGTTCACAAGACTGCAGTGTAGTGATGTCCAGTACACGAACGAATTATTCGATTAAACCGGTTCTTCTTGAACCAGTTCACCAAATCGAACAGAATCGTTTGAAATGGTTAGCATCTCCAATAAGCATTAATCCACAAATGACTTAAGCTGTTAACGTTTTTTAACGTGTCTGACACTCCCTCTGAGTTAATTCATTTACTCAAACAGTAAACTGACTGAACTGCTGTGAATAGGTAAGTCAGCTGTATTTATACTATGGTATTGATTACTTGATTGTGGTCTACCGGTGTTACATTTAGGATTGATTTTAAAGTACTTTTACTCATATATAAGTCACTAAATGACCTAGGACCGAAATATATTTCAGATATGCTCACTGAATATAAGCCTAACATACCACTCAGATCATTAGGATCGAGTCAGTTAGAAATACCAAGGGTTCACACAAAACAAGGGGAGTCCTCCTTTAGTTACTATGTCACCCGCAGTTGGAATCAGCTTCCAGAAGAGATCAGATGTGCTAAAACAATAGTCACATTTAAATCTAGACTTAAAACTCATCTGTTTAGCTGTGCATTTATTGAATGAGCACTGTGCAATGTCCGAACTGATTGCACTATATTTTCACTGTTTTTTTTTTTATTTTATTTTATGTAAAATCATTTTCTAACTGTTTTAAATTGATTTTAAATAAGTGAATTTTTTTATAATTTTAAAAGTTTTAAAATTGCTTGTTTTATTCTTGTTATTATTTTTCTTCATTATTATTTTACTTTCTTTTATGTAAAGCACTTTGAATTACCATTGTGTACGAAATGTGCTATATAAATAAACTTGCATTGCCTTGCCTATAAATTATATAGATCTATAAATTGTCTGCCTCTCATTTTGAAAAAGTCTAAATTTCCATTGCAAAAAAACGCACTATAAAAGCATATTTAAACTAGTTTAGACCATAATGTAATGTATGCGCACTACTCTGATGGCGCCAATCTGCAGTCTTTTTGTTGCTGCATATTATTTTTCTTAAACTATTGTGAATTTACATTTTTAAATGAATAGTACCAACTGCAAATTATCTTTGGGTGTGCCCCCTGTGTACAGCACTCAATACTTAGTTGGGGCTCCTTTTGCCTGAAGCGCTCTAAAACTTCCTGGTATATGGCTTCTTTGACCTTGGACCTCAGAAAACACAGTGGACCAACACCAGCAGATGACATGGCAGCCAAAACCATCACTGACTAGGGCTGTCACTTTTGAGAAAAATCTAATTCGAATGGATATCGAATATCATGCGATGTATTCGAATATATTAGAATATCTACGTGCCCCCCCTACTCCCCCCCCCCCCCCCACTGCGCATAAAAAAAAAAAACTGTAGCGTAAAGGAGATTCAATCACAAATGTATTAACAGTGAGTCATAAACATGACTATCTGGATTATTTTTTTTTTTACTTAATGTTTGAAACAGCAGGTTATCAACTTAGAATTTCAATTTCTATGAAGTGCCACTATGCATATCCCACAACATTAGGCTAAATGAAAAAAAACAAAAAAACAACGATTCAGAACAGGCACAAACAATAACGTGACAACTTAAACAGCAGCAGGAGTAAGGCATATAGCCTAGCCTAATTCATTTCTTAATATTGTTTTCAAGAAACAAAAGTCTATCAACTTTATCTGGATTAAGTGCGGCTCTCCTTTTATTTACAATGTTCCCCGCGGTGGAGAACAGAACACACGTTCGGAGTGCACAGACGTGCCAGGCTACTAGCTATTATTTGCTTGATTTGGTCTTGGGCCTACGCTACAATACATCTAGAGTGCCCTCTACTGGATAAGATGGCAAAGAATAAAATAAAAAACAAACAGTCTAATCAAAGACTGTAAAAAATGCGCTACACATGGCATTTTAAAAACCAGATATTTTATTTATAGTTAGATTACGGATATTTCACGTCATGTTCGAATGCAAATTCGAATATCGAATAAAAAGGTTCTGCCCTATCACTGACTGTGGAAACTTTACGCTGGACCTCAAGCAATATAGATTTTGTGCATCTCTTCTCCTCCTTCAGACTCTGATACCCTTATTTGCAAAGGAAATGCAACATTTACTTTCATAAGAGAACATAACTTTGGACCACTCAGCAGCAGTATAGTCCTTTTTGAAGCGATATCCTTCTGACGTTGTCTGTTGTTCAAGAGTGGCTAGACACAAGGATTGTGACAGCTGAAACCCATATCTTGCATATGTCTGTGCGTAGTGGTTCTTGAAGCACTGACTCCAGCTGCATCCACTCTTTGTGAATCTCCCCCACATTTTTGAATGGGTTTTGTTTCATTATCCTCTCCAGTGTGCAGTTATCCCTATTGTGGTTCTTGAAGCACTGACTCCAGCTGCATCCACTCTTTGTGAATCTCCCTCACAATTTTGAATGAGTTTTGTTTCATAATCCTCTCCAGTGTGCGGTTATCCCTATTGCTTGTACACTTTTTTTCTACCACATCTTTTCCTTCCCTTCGCCTCTCTATTAATGTGCTTGGACACAGAGCTCTGTGACCAGCCAGCCTCTTTTGCAATGACCTTTTGTGTCTTGCTGTCAATGGCCGTCTTTTGGACAACTGTCAAGTTAGCAATCTTCCCCATGATTGTGTAGCATAGAAATAGACTGAGAGACCATTTAAGGGCCTTTGCAGGTGTTTTGAGTTAATTAGCTGATAAGAGTGTGGCACCAGTTGACTTCAATATTGAACCTTTTCACAATATTCTAATTTTCTGAGATACTGAATTTGGGATTTTCCTTATTTGTCAGTTATAATCATCAAAATTAAAAGAAATAAACATTCGAAATATATCAGTTTGAGTGTAATGAATGAATATAATATACAAGTTTCACTTTTTGAATGGAATTTTTCTATGATATTCTAATAATATAACCAGCACCTGTATACGTGGTCATGTATTATTGCAAAATAAACACCTTTACCTGATTAATAAAAACTACAAACAATATAAAGTGTTATGTACTTTGATTAACTTTATTTTTCCCACCACAATCACACATTTCAAAACTTGAACACCACAAGAATGTAAATAAAAACATGACTACTCATCTACAGTCACATGATCCATATTTAATTATTTCCCATCTTCAGCATCCATACAGCTTGTTGACCCTTATGCACTGTAAGTCAATGTTGGACATTCCCTGGGTCTTTCTGATTTCCACCGTCTCAGCGGGAATGAGAATTACAACCCGAATTCCGGAAAAGTTGGGACGTTTTTTTAAATTTTAATAAAATGAAAACTAAAAGACTTTCAAATCACATGAGCCAATATTTTATTCACATTAGAACATAGATAACATAGCAAATGTTTAAACTGAGAAAGTTTACAATTTTATGCACAAAATGAGCTCATTTCAATTTTGATTTCTGCTACAGGTCTCAAAATAGTTGGGACGGGGCATGTTTACCATGTTGTAGCATCTCCTTTTCTTTTCAAAACAGTTTGAAGACGTCTGGGCATTGAAGCTATGAGTTGCTGGAGTTTTGCTGTTGGAATTTGGTCCCATTCTTGCCTTATATAGATTTCCAGCTGCTGAAGAGTTCGTGGTCGTCTTTGACGTATTTTTCGTTTAATGATGCGCCAAATGTTCTCTATAGGTGAAAGATCTGGACTGCAGGCAGGCCAGGTTAGCACCCGGACTCTTCTACGACGAAGCCATGCTATTGTTATAGCTGCAGTATGTGGTTTTGCATTGTCCTGCTGAAATAAACAAGGCCTTCCCTGAAATAGACGTTGTTTGGAGGGAAGCATATGTTGCTCTAAAACCTTTATATACCTTTCAGCATTCACAGAGCCTTCCAAAACATGCAAGCTGCCCATACCGTATGCACTTATGCACCCCCATACCATCAGAGATGCTGGCTTTTGAACTGAACGCTGATAACATGCTGGAAGGTCTCCCTCCTCTTTAGCCCGGAGGACACGGCGTCCGTGATTTCCAACAAGAATGTCAAATTTGGACTCGTCTGACCATAAAACACTATTCCACTTTGAAATAGTCCATTTTAAATGAGCCTTGGCCCACAGGACACGGCGGCGCTTCTGGACCATGTTCACATATGGCTTCCTTTTTGCATGATAGAGCTTTAGTTGGCATCTGCTGATGGCACGGCGGATTGTGTTTACCGACAGTGGTTTCTGAAAGTATTCCTGGGCCCATTTAGTAATGTCATTGACACAATCATGCCGAAGAGCGATGCAGTGTCGTCTGAGAGCCCGAAGACCACGGGCATCCAATAAAGGTCTCCAGCCTTGTCCCTTACGCACAGAGATTTCTACAGTTTCTCTGAATCTTTTGATGATGTTATGCACTGTAGATGATGAGATTTGCAAAGCCTTTGCAATTTGACGTTGAGGAACATTGTTTTTAAAGTTTTCCACAATTTTTTTACGCAGTCTTTCACAGATTGGAGAGCCTCTGCCCATCTTTACTTCTGAGAGACTCTGCTTCTCTAAGACAAAGCTTTTATAGCTAATCATGTTACAGACCTGATATCAATTAACTTAATTAATCACTAGATGTTCTCCCAGCTGAATCTTTTCAAAACTGCTTGCTTTTTTAGCCATTTGTTGCCCCCGTGCCAACTTTTTTGAGACCTGTAGCAGGCATTAAATTTTAAATGAGCTAATTAAGTGGATAAAAGTGTCAAATTTCTCAGTTTAAACATTTGCTACGTTATCTATGTTCTATTGTGAATAAAATATTGGCTCATGTGATTTGAAATTCCTTTAGTTTTCATTTTATTAAAATTTAAAAAACGTCCCAACTTTTCCGGAATTCGGGTTGTATGTTTTTCAGGCCAGGCTGGATGAAAAAGGTATTTTTCCCATAGTGCATGACAAGAGTCTGTAATCATATGGAGTGTTTTGGTTGGTGTTTTGCTTTTGGAAGTTGTCAGCCTTATCAGGAATGATGTTATCCCAGTTGATCCTGACATACTGGTCGCAATCGCTCCTGCGGTGCTCATGCTAGAAACCCAGGGCATGAAAGAGCTCATGCTGAATGAGGCCATGATACACACTCCTTAAAACCCTTCCTCCTGCAAAAAGAGTTATGTTTATAAAGACTCATTTGAGGAATGTTGATGATATAAATGGTACACTACAGCAATCTTCCCATGAGAGGAGATGCCTGTGAGACCCAAACAGCAGGAGCAGAATGAAGAGGGAGGCTCTTGTGTCCATGATGTCTCGGTGTGTAAAGACTTTCAGGATGCTGCTGTGCTGAGCTTTGGTATCTTTGTGCTGTCAGACCTGGGCTTTATATTCACCTGAGCAGGTGGGTCTACTGGGGATTGTGAGTAGGGTCTTAAGGCGGGCGTACACGGTGCAAATTCGGATGGTCGGAAGATCGTACTTCAACGCACACGGCACGAGTGAGTTTATCTGAAAATCGTACGGACGAGATGATATACGACACGATTTTACAACCCGCGAATTCCAGAAGCAATCGCACGAAGTTGATAGACGCTTTAGCTTGAAGCTCCGCTGCACGCACAGAAGGATCACTGTATGACATTAAAGTACCGCGAGAGCGCTAAGAGAGCACAATGCATTTGAATCGCTCTCGCGGTACTTTGATGTCATACAGGTGATCATTCTGTGCAGCGCTGCTTCAAGTGGAACGCGCCTAATATAACTGCTCTCCCTCTCTCATAACTGCATATCAAATATTGATATGAGCCGTGACTGTTTCCTACACGTACAGGTTATTTTCAGCAATAGGAAACCGGGACGTTTGGTCACCCTGTGTGTGTTTGTGTTCTTGTATATGGTTTATAAATATCTGAAATAGGTATTACAATGTAAACATGGTTTGTGAGGACAATTCCTGTGCCCTCGTAAACCAAATGCCTTTAAAAAAAATACTATACAGTATAGAATACCGGTTAATTCTATGGAGAGTCCCTGTAAACTACATATGCGTGTGTGAGAGAGCGAGCGAGAGAGAACTAAAAAGCATGGTACACGTTGCTAGAAACATCATACTGCGCTCGCTGTTCCTGTCAGACTTCAGTGAGTTTATCCTCCTGGTCAATAGTCCACATTCGCCGTTTCGTGTTTCTTCTTCTGTGGTTTTCCTAGTTCGTGATTGGTCAACTTCAGATAAATCAACAAATTGGCTCGTTTAACCGCACAAATGGCACGAATTCAAACCGATAGCTCACGAACTTTTTAGACATGTTTAAAAATGATCGGGAGGTCGGGAAGTGCTCGTAAGCCACTCTGCTCGGCTCGTAATTCATCGCAAATGATACAAGCCGCGACCATACGAGCATACGCGATTTCCACACGATTGAAAAAAATCGCATGCGAACTCGTACGACAGCAAAAATCGCACCGTGTACGCCCGCCTTTAGTGTAAAGAGATTAATGTGTGTGACTAAAGGGAGGAAACTCTGACCTCACCTGTTATTCTTTGCAGAAACAAATACTATACCAATGTTCGAGAAATTAACTTATTGATAAGACTAAATTGGAAATGCAGTAATGTTTGTGTTTTAGTGCATGCAGCATACAAGGGGAGGCCCCAGAACTATAAGCACTGTAAAACATGATAGGTAAAAATTGATAGCCTGAATGCACTGTAAAACGCTTTGGATAAAAGCGTCTGCTAAATGTATACATTTAATTTAATTTAATTTAATTTTAAATTTAAAACAAAACTGCTTCCATTTCAGTGGAACTGTATATTTTGTTCTCTAGTCCAGTTTTTTTAGTCAGTTAACTGGGATGATAATAATAATAAGTTATATTTATATAGTGTCTTTCCAGTTCTCAATCATGCTTCATAATATGCTTTATAATAAATGGACTAAATATTTCTTTGGTCCTAACCGCATTGATGATTTGGTCCCTGCACCTAAAATCCATGTTAATTTTGATTCATCAGTTTAGAACCATTTCTGATTCTGTATGTTTTTGGACTAACAGACGAGGTCAGAGGTACACACATTAGTCTCTAGACACTAAGACCCTACCCATAATCCCTCAGTAA
This sequence comes from Carassius carassius, assembly GCF_963082965.1. Taxonomy (NCBI): domain Eukaryota; kingdom Metazoa; phylum Chordata; class Actinopteri; order Cypriniformes; family Cyprinidae; genus Carassius; species Carassius carassius. Next base: position 6,786,013 of record NC_081802.1, on the reverse strand, counting down.
ACCATGCGAAAGAGCCAATGCAATTGGTGAGCAGGTTATTTTACTCCTTACTGCTTTTATAAGTCCACTAACTTTGAAAAAGTGACATGAAATACAGCCAAGTATGGTGACCCATACTCAGAATTTGTTCTCAGCTTTTGACCCGTCCAAAGTGCACACACACAGCAGTGAACACACACATACACTGTGAACAAACACGCACAGCAGTGGGCAGCCATTTATGCTGCAGCTTCCGGGGAGCAGTTGGGGGTGCAGTGCCTTGCTCAAGGGCACCTAAGTCATTATCAAAGAGTCAAACCCTCTAACCATTTTAACAAAACAAATGATTTCTCATGAACAGCAGATAAAAACTGACCATCACTGTTTTAATGAACAACTTAATTCAGAAATCACCTTAATTCAGAAGACTTGAAATAATGCACACATATCAACTAATGTTATATGCTTTTTGGATATAGACAGTCAGAATCCCTTGATTATTTCATTATTGAATGAAAATGTCATAGCGTTTTGGAAAAACATGAGGATGAGAAATGATTGTACTTTTAATTTTTGGGCCAGCAATTTCGTTTATAAAACTTAAAACTATAAACATACTGGAAGTATAATTTCCAATTCATTTAAATGTTTGAATTTTCAAGAGTTCTTAGACAACAGCAAAATATAAGCCTAGAAAAAGTGAATTCTATTTTAATTTAAATTTTTCATCAAAAGCAAACTAAAAGAAAAGAAAAGAAAGTTTGAATAAAAAAAAACATATAATAATAATAATTCACTACATTTATATAGCGTTTTTCTAGGCACTCAAAGCACTTTACATAGTCAGGGGGTATCTCCTGATCCACCACCAGTGGATGTTGCGACGGCACCACCTGGATGATGCGACGGCAGCCATAGTGCACCAGAACGACCACTACACACCAGCTTTACTGGTGGAGAGGAGACAGAGTGTTGAAGCCAATCAGCAGATATGGGGATTGTTAGGAGGCCATGATGGCCGGAGGCCAATGGGCGAATTTAGCCAGGATGCCGAGGTCACACCTATACTCTTTTCGAAAGACATCCTGGGATTTTTAATGACCACAGAGAGTCGGGACCTCGGTTTAACGTCTCATCCAAAGGACGGTGCTTGTTGACAGTATAGTGTCCCCATCGCTACACTGGGGCGTTAGGACCCACACAGACCACAGGGTGAGCACCCCCTGCTGGCCTCACTAACACCTCTTCCAGCAGCAACCTAGTTTTACCAGGAAGTATCCCATCCAGGTACTGACCAGGCTCAGCCCTGCTTAGCTTCAGTGGGACACCGGTCTTGGGCTCCAGGGTGATATGGCTGCCGGCCGGAAAGAGTGGATATCACACCATATAATACAGTAGACTTTTGTTTCAGATTAATTTGAGTCAACTGAAGTGGTACTCATTATTAGTCATTAATTTATTATTATTATTATTATTATTTATCACTAATTACGACTCTCAAAGTCGTATTATTGTTTGGTCAGGTTTCACTTGAACTCAACTTTGAACAGCTGTACTGAGACCCTTTACTAAATTTCTACATGTAGCCCAATTATTATGAAGCATCCCAATAACTCATTAAAGTAATCAGACTGCATAACAAAATACACAGTTCTGCTGAAATGGAAGTGTGTTTGTTTCTCACTGCTTTGGTATGCTACTGCTCTAGGGCACTTAGAAAATAAAAGCTACAGCATGTCTACAATACTTTAGTGTTTAAACCAATAAATACCGTAAACTTGAACTTACGGTCTGTTTCTGCTAGGATCTGGACTAAAAGGTGAGGTCAGAGTTTCCACCCTTTAGTTACACAAATTAGTCTCTGGACCCTACCCATAATCCGACAGAAGACCCACGGCTCTGTGATGCACTACGGAAGAACAGCCTTCTCCATCCGTCGGGGCCTGGAAACCATCACTCCAATTCCTGATCAAAGGGTTGAAATCGGACAGATGCGAGGAATGTCCAACACCGACATCCTGAGGATCAACAAGCTGTATGGATGCTGATGATGGGGGATAATTAAATATGTAACATGTTTCTGTAGATGAATAGTGATGATGGTCTTTACTTTCTGGTGGTCTTCAAGTTCTGAAATTTGATTGTGTTGGGAAAAATAAAATTAAGCATCATACAAAACAACTTAAGTCTGTTTGCAGTTTTGTGTCTGATCATGATATAAACCAATTTAGATTTAGATTTTTGCAATACACTCCAAAAAAGGTTATGACAGAGACAAAATAAAAGTGAAAAAAGTATAATAGAATATCCAAGTGAAAATGTTGTGAATCAGTTCACAGTAAACAGGTGAATAGATAAAAAGTGAAGGTATCATGTTTGGGGTATAAAAGGAGCATCTCATTCTTTGCAAGTAAAGCTGGATAATGGCTCATCACTTTGTGCCAAATTCCATGAAAAAAGTGTCAAAGAAATCAAAAATTGTATTTCTCAATGAAAAATCGCAAAGATTTTCAATCTTTCACCAACTACCATACATAATGGTATTTCATACCTGAATACTCACCTGACTGCTTTGCGGTGAAGCCCTCCAGCCGTAAGTTCTCTGTCTGTCATCTGTAGAAGAAGAGGATTACATGCCTGTATACTCACCTGACTGCTTTGCAGTGAAGCCCTCCAGCCGTAAATTCTCTGTCTGTCATTTCTGAAGAAGAGGATTACATACCTGTGTATTCACCTGTCTGCTTTGCAGCGAAGTTCTCCCGTCGTAAGCTCTGTGTCTGCCAGCCCTTCAAGAGGATTACGTGCCTGTATACTCACCTGACTGCTTTGCAGTGAAGCCCTCCAGCCGTAAGTTCTTTGCCTGTCATTTCTGAAGAAGAGGATTACATACCTGTGTATTCACCTGTCTGCTTTGCAGCGAAGTTCTCCCGTCGCAAGCTCTGTGTCTGCCAGCCCTTCAAGAGGATTTCGTACCTGTATACTCACCTGACTGCTTTGCAGTGAAGCTCCTCAGCCGTAAGTTCTCTGTCTGTTACTGGTAGAAGAAGAGGATTACGTGTCTGTATGCTCACCTGACTGCTTGCAGTGGGGCTCCTCAGCCGTCAGTTCTCTGCCTGTCACCTGTAGAAGAGGAGGATTACGTACCCGAAACACGCACCTTAACTGATCCACCACCGTCCCTCCGGTCGTAAGTCCCGACCCGTCCACCCTCTGGGGAGAAGAAGGGAGTACGTCACCCGAAAAGCGCACCTGAACGGTCCTATAGCAGCTTCCTCCCTCCCATTCGTGAGCTCCGATTCGTCCCTTCCATTGGAAGACAGCGAAGCCACTCACCAGAGCACCCCCCCCCCCCTACATTGCACTCTAAGGGCCTCTCGTCGGGTCCGCTGGACGGAACGACCCTGCCCAGAAGACTCAACATTTTAGATCCCCTTATCCATTTTTATACTCAATAAAATACTGTGTTACTTGAAGCCTTGTTGTCTGTCATCCCTGCCTGGCTTCTGTCCGACTCCCCAAGGGTGGTACGGGTCTTGGGGGTGGGTGCAGCCTGATTGGCCCGCCCCGACCTGTGACATAATTTGTTGTAGTCGGCAGGGTTCCACCTTAGGTTAGACCCTAGACAGAGGCGGAGCAATGGCAGACAAAGATGCACCGGTGGGTCACCCACATGTCATGCCCATCTTTATGGGAGCCCCATGGGCCCAAAAGTATGGAGGACCAGGTTCAGAACTCAGCTTGTCGGTGTGGAAAACTCAAGTGGAGTACTTGGCGGGCCTCCAAGGGTTAAACGCTACACAGAAGACCCAGTTCATTTTAAATTTACTCGAAGGTGACGCCAGGAGAGAAGTACAAGCGGTGCCGGAAGCAACCCGAGCCACAGCCCAGGCTATCCTTGACTTTCTAACGGGGCAGTACGGTGACGCAACTCAGCAGACCATACATGCCTTTGCTTTGCAACTGCGAGAACAATTGTTTTGGCTGAAGAAAAGGAAGGAACACGGGTTTCGAGAAGGAGAGGCCCTCCTAAAGGACAAGTTTCTTTTGTGGTTGCGAGATGGCCCAATATGTCAGAGCCTCCGAATACAACTTCGCCGCAATCCTACTCTGATGTTTGATGAGCTACGTCAGGAAGCTCTGGCCCTCGAACAGGATCATGCGGATACCTCAGATCCTTCCCACTGTATGGTCACCAATGCTTCCAGTAGTCCCCTGCCTCCTGCTCCGCCCGACTGGAAACAGGCCTTACGAGAAGAGTTGAGAAGAGATGTCCGTGATCAGATGACAGAACTGTCTAAAACTTTCCTAGAAGACTTACGCCGAGAACATTACCGGCCATTGCCACCGGCACGAGAGTGAGCATACTTTGAAGGTAGTCGAGTCCCACAGTGACGTCCACCCCGGTTATCCGGGCTCCATTTCCAATGGGACGAAGGACATCCCATTTGCAATGGCTGTAGCGAACCAGGCCATTACGTCCGGCAATGCAGCGCATTGGGTCTGTGGGTCAAGTGGTCGGGACCCCCCTAATCGACCCCTCTTCATTGGCAGCCAGGGACTGTCTAGTCGGGTGCTGCCCCCTTGTGGTGGTTCAAGTCAATGGGACCGAAGTCCAATGCCTCCTGGATACCGGTTCCAGGTCACGCTGTTCTCCGAAAGCCTGTCTCGGGAGTTATTCGGGGTCCAGGCCAATTCGGCTGCAGATGCCCCTTGGTTAACCCTGTGTGGGGCAAACAGTTTGGACACTCCATATGTGGGCTATCTGGTCACAGACCTGGAGGTTCATGGGACCCTTGTGCCTCAAAAGGGAGTTGTGATCGTACGGGATGCATTTTTGGGAGCTCACCGTGCCCTACTGGGGATGAACGTCATCACGGACTGCTGGGAGGAGTTGTTTAAAGCGAGACCCACACCTTCGGCTCAGAGGGAGGAAAAACGGGAATGGGATCGGATCGTGGCCGATTGTCGCTGGGTCCACATGGCTGATGCCCAACGGAATCGAGAGAATGTGGGGCGAGTGATGTGTCGTTACGCACTGTCAGTCCCGGCTCCGAGCGAGGCCATTATCTGGGCCCGCCTTCCTGCCCAGCTTCACGGGTCCCAGGAATGGATCCTGGTGGAGCCTCATTCAGACTGTAAGGCTGTGGAAGTGGCCCGGGGATTGGCTTCTGTCCGCCGGGGTCAGGTTGCCGTAAGACTGAGAAACACGAATCCCTATGCAGTGGATCTGCATCGACACCAACGTCTGGTTCGGGTCACCATAGTAAGCCCCCAACAAGTTCACGAGGAAGGAGAGTTTTGGTTCTGCCAGGTGGGTCCAACGGTAGTGGAGGTGGCCTTGGCACAGACCGAATCCCCTGCAAGCAGAAAGGAGGTAGGGCTGTCGGCTCACCTTGCGGGAGAGTCCTTACGAGGTGACGGGTTGGAAGAAGGGCAGGCGAAGCAACTCCGGGACCTCCTGGTGAGATGGAAGCATCTCTTCTCCGCACATGATGAGGATTATGGGCGGACAGACATCGTAAAGCATCAGATCCCTACTGGGGATGCTCCTCCGAGCCGGGAACGCTACCGTTCCCGTACCCCCGACTCTGTATGCTGAGGTTCGTGCCCTCATATGAGGGATGCTGGAGAAGGGTGTTATCAGAGAGAGCAGCAGCCCGTGGGCAGCACTGATCGTCCTCGTTCGGAAGAAGACCGGAGCATGGCGATTCTGCGTTGATTATCGGAAGCTGAACCATGTTACCAAACGAGACGCTTTCCCCCTGCCGCGGGTCGAGGACTCCCTGATCAGCCTCACTAAAGGTGAGTATCTTGTTTGGGGTATAAAGTGAAGGTATCATGTTTGGGGTATAAAAGGAGCATCTCATTCTTTGCAAGCAAAGCTGGATAATGGCTCGTCACTTTGTGCCAAATTCCATGAGAAAAGTGTCAAAGTAATAAAAAATTGTATTTGTCAATGAAAAATCGCAAAGATTTTCAATCTTTCACCAACTACCATACATAATACTGTGAAAAGATTCAGGGAATTTGGTGAAATATAAGTCTGTATAGGGCAAGGCAGGCAACCTCAGTTGAATTTGCATGACCTTTGAGCCCTCAGATGGCATTGCATAAGAAACCGTCACGCACTATTAAGTATAGCCACATGGGCTCAGGAGTACTTTGAAAAGCTGCTGTCACTAAACATTGTCTGCCACTGCATCAATAAATGCAACCTGAATCTGTTTTACTCTAGGAGAAGGCAATACATCAATTCTGTGCAGTGATGCCGCTGGGTTCTCTGGGTCAGAGCTCATCTCAGATATTAAATTAAAAAAACAGTGGGAATGTGTCATGTGCTCAGATGAGTCCATATTTTAACTTGTTTCTGGGAAAACCTGCCATTGAGTTCTCCGTCCCAAAGACATAACGGGACCATCCAGACTAGTATCAGTGACAGATGCTAAAGCAAACGTGCAGCAGAGCAAAAAATCTCTGTACTTTTGCCCTTGAATGAAGGTCAAAAAGAATTAACAAATAACACTGTAGTGAGTTTGTGTAAGGAAAGGAATAGGACAAGGGGCGGCTGGACTGCTGACGAGTTTATTATAACTTAAAAATAAATATTCTTCATAAACACTAATGGTGACTTTTACTTTGACAACAATATACTCTAACGCATAGCACTTCCGGGTTACTCCTTCTGGTACTCAGGTCACGTCAGCAGTCCGTCTCTCTCTCAACTCCTCCCGTTTCTCCTGGCATTTTATACTCTCTCCATGCTAATTACTGCAACAAGAAACAGGTGTTGATCGTTTCCGTCCAACCCACTCACTCATATCTCGTCTCCTGATTCTCACTCCCGCTGCAGACTTCGCTAAACCTTAACCTCTCTCTTCGAGAGCTTCGGGCTAATGTACAGCACTGGCCGTTCCTCCCCCTCTATCTTCTGTGACAGGACTGCACCCAGCCCCCTGTCCGACGCGTCAGTCTGCAACAGAAAAGGGAGAGAGAAATCAGGAGAGTGTAATAACCGCCCGCCACACAGGGCAGCCTTTATCTCTTCGTTAGATAAACTTCGTTAAGTCCAATGTCGAATAAAAATGAAACGTGCCTAGCTGATCAAGCAACTCGTCAACCCGCGGCATTGGATACGCGTCGAATTCCGACACAGCATTCACCTTGCGATAATCCACACAGAAGCGGACTGAGCCTTCGGTTTTCGTAGCTAAAACTATCGGCTCTAAAACTAACTATTGGATTCTTCTATTACACCCATTTCCAGCATTGCGCCTAATTCAGCCTGAACTACCTTTTTCTTGTGATCAGGTGAAAGTCACGTGACATTCAGCCAAGTATGTCACGTGACTCACGTGACTCATACTCAGAATTTGTGCTCTGCATTTAACCCATCCGAAGGGCACACACACAGAGCAGTGAACACACACATACACTGTGAACACACACCCGGAGCAGTGGGCAGCCATTTATGCTGCAGCGCCCGGGGAGCATTTGCGGGTTCGATGCCTTGCTCAAGGGCACCTAAGTCATGGTATTGAAGGTGGAGAGAGAACTGTACATGCACTCCCCCCACCCACAATTCCTGCCGGCCCGGGACTCGAACTCACAACCTTTCGATTGGGAGTCCAACTCTCTAACCATTAGGCCACGACTTCCCTAAGCGATACGGCCGGCTGCGAACTACCACGCCCGGCTCCATCTCGATATGGTTCTGAATGAGGTTGGTACAGCCCGGTAGGGGCGAGAAAACGTCGGCAAATTCTGCCTGTAATTTCGTTAGATCAGTGAGTTGGGACGGCTAGAGGTGATCTCCCCCTAGGGCCAGGGCGAGGGATTGTGGTTTGACATTCGCCTCAGGCCCGAGATCATCCTCTCCGCTAATCACCGTTGCCAACATCACTGACTCCGCCTCATTCCATTTTATAAGGAGTTTGAGGTGGTAGATCTGACGTGCCCAGTTCCCATTGGACGGTATTACCTCATAATCGAGATCTGCGACTTGTCGTGCAACCTCAAATGGTCCCTGCCACTTAGCTATTAACTTAGAGCTCGACGTTGGGAGTAATACAAGTACTTTCTCTCCCGGTGCAAATTTGCATAATCTAGTTCCCCGGTTATATAGCCGGCTCTGGCGATCCTGGGCTTGTAACAAATTCTCCATTGATAGCAGCCCCAAAGTGTGGATTTTTGTTCTCAAGTCCAGCACATACTGAATTGCATTTTTGCCTTGAGATGGCCCCTCCTCCCAAGTTTATTTTAGGACATCCAGCACCCCCCATGGCTGGGGACCGTAGAGAAGTTCGAAGGGGTAAAACCCCGTGGAGGCTTGTGCGACCTCTCGCACAGCGAATAATAAGGGCTCTAGCCACTTATCCCAATTCTTGGCGTCTTCTTGGACGAATTTACGGATCATGGATTTAAGCGTGCGATTAAATCGTTCAACCAAGCCATCGGTCTGTGGGTGATAGATGCTAGTTCGAATCGATTTAATGCTCAATAATCCGTATAGTTTGCGTAGCGTATGTGACATAAACACTGTGCCCTGGTCTGTGAGGATTTCTTTCGGAACCCCCACCCGGGAGATTAGATGAAACAGGGCGTACGCAACACTCTTAGCGGAAATGTTGTGGAGAGCCACTGCTTCAGGATATCGGGTTGCATAGTCAACAATTACTAATGCAAAGCGATGTCCCCATGCAGATCGCTCTAATGGCCCGATGAGGTCCATACCAATTCTCTAGAAGGGGACCTGCATTAAGGGAAGTGGGCGCAATGGCGCTTTTGAGGCGGCCGGTGGATTCACTAACTGACATTCCGGACAAGACGCCCATCACCTGCGCACGTTGTCATGAATGCCCGGCCAAAAAAAACGGGTCATGAGGCGATTCAGTGTTGCTGCCTGTCCCAAATGGCCCGCCATATAATTAGAATGAGCCGCATGGAAAAGCATTTCCCTGTGGGTCTTCGCAATCAACAATTGGGTTGTATTTATTTTTGTCCGACCGTCTTGGGTCACTCGATACAACCGATCTCTTAGAATGGCATAATATGGATAGGTGAGCGGGTGGGCAGGATGGAGAGGCTGACCATCGATAGAGCGGACCTGTTGGAAAGCATGTTTTAATGTCTCGTCTCGTCAGTCTCTCCCGCCTACACATGTGCATCCCCCTTCTGTGCCTTATTTCCCAAAGAGGCATCCGCACATAACGACCCCAATAAGACAGTAAACACGGGCCAGTTCATTCCCAGAATTATCGGATGCAAGAAGTGGGGCCTAACCGCCAGAGCCAGGACCGCTGGGTTCTGCTTCAGGGGAACCGAGCGAAATCGGGAGACTGGTTCTCTCGGAGCGTGATGACTTTCCTCTGGAGCAGTCTCAGGAAGAGACGTTAAAACATGCTTTCCAACAGGTCCGCTCTATCGATGGTCAGCTTCTCCATCCTGCCCACCCGCTCACCTATGCGTGACACGAGGAGGGCCGGCTGGACGGGACCTAGGGAGAGGGACAGGTCGAGAGAGAGATGGAGAGGGGAGAGAGGGAGAGAGAGAGATTGAAGGAAGGAGTTCGCCGACCCCTGGGCATGCCACCATGTGGTCCTCCGCGAGATGGATAACCGAGTCTAGCGACGTGGGACGGTGGCACTGGACCCACTCAGCTGTTTTCCTGGGAAGCCGAGCGATGAAATGCTCCAGTACCACGAGGTTGATTATGTGTTCCACGTCACTGGTGAGCTGCTAGGCCATCGCGAAGGTCCGACTGGATTCCACCAGGTCCAGGGAGCGGAACCGCTGACGATGTTGCTCTGGGGAGCGGCCGACCCGCTGAAGGATGGCTTCAGGTTGTTGGAGACCAGGCGGTTTGCTACCGGTAGCTGTTGTGCGGCCACCTGAGACTAGCCCGAATGCAGGGGAATCAGCCTATTTGGTCATTGTTCGCGGGGCCAGCCGCACGCTTCAGTTGATTTTTCGAAGAGTTCCAGGAAAGCTTCAGGGTATTTCTGCGGTCCCATTTTGTGAAGGGGCAGGTGTGCGGGAACCGCGGCGGTCCCGTGGCCTCGGTACGAACCTCCCGGTAGATCCAGCTCCGGAACCTCTCGCGGTCCTCCTGCTGGGCTTGAAGGATGGTGTGAAACCGCCGCTCCTGATCTATTTTCAAGTCCAGCAGGGCCTGATGTTGTTCCTGATGTAGGGCTGTGAGGGATGAGATGATGTCCGCAAGTGGCGTGGAGTACGGGCTCTGCATGGCGGCGGCACTCCTTCTTCCTTTCCCCGGTTTCGGCACCAGTGTAGTGAGTTCGTGTGAGGAAAGGAAGAGGAAAGGAAGAGGACAAGGGTCGGCTTGACTGCTGACGAGTTTATTATAACTTAAAAATAAATATTCTTCGTAAACACTAATGGTGACAACAATATACTCAAACGCATAGCACTTCCGGGTTACTCCTTCTGGTTCTCAGGTCACGTCAGCAGTCTGTCTCTCTCTCAACTGCTCCCGTTTCTCCTGGCCTTTTATACTCTCTCCATGCCAATTACTGCAACAAGAAACAGGTGTTGATCGTTTCCGTCCAACCCACTCACTCACCGCTCGTCTCCTGATTCTCTCTCCCGCTGCAGACTTCGCTAAACCACGCCCCCCTGCCACACACACATTCTTGATTATATTGCATTTTACAAAACATCCAAACGTCTTCTGATTTGGGTTGTATTATTTAGACATATCTTGAATCTAGAGAAGTCATTAGTACATCTGACTGTAATAGAAAATCAACCTCAAGAAGCAGAAATTTCAAATCATTAAATCATCACATTATTAAGTTTAGATCAACAAAATCTACACTACAGTCATGGACAAAAGTTTTGAGAATTACATAAATATTGGAATTTGGAAAAGTTGCTGCTTAAGGTTTTATAATAGCAATTTGCCTATACTCCAGAATGTTATAAAGAGTGATCAGATGAATTGCATAGTCCTTCTTTGCCATGAAAACTTAATCCCAAAAACCCTTTCCACTGCATTTCATTGCTGTCATTAAAGGACCTGCTGAGATCATTTCAGTAATCATCTTGTTAACTCAGGTGAGAATGTTGACGAGCACAAGGCTGGAGATCATTATGTCAGGCTGATTGGGTTAGAATGGCAGACTTGACATGTTAAAAGGAGGGTGATGCTTGAAATCATTGTTCTTCCATTGTTAACCATGGTGACCTGCAAAGAAACGCGTGCAGCCATCATTGCGTTGCATAAAAATGACTTCACAGGCAAGGATATTGTGGCTACTAAGATTGCACCTAAATCAACAATTTATAGGATCATCAAGAACTTCAAGGAAAGAGGTTCAATTCTTGTAAAGAAGGCTTCAGGACGTCCAAGGAAGTCCAGCAAGCGCCAGGATCGTCTCCTAAAGAGGATTCAGCTGCGGGATCGGAGTGCCACAAGTGCAGAGCTTGCTCAGGAATGGCAGCAGGCAGGTGTGAGCGCATCTGCACGCACAGTGAGGCGAAGACTTTTGGAAGATGGCCAGGTGTCAAGAAGGGCAGCAAAGAAACCACTTCTCTCCAAATAAAATATCAGGGACAGTTTGATCTTCTGCAGAAAGTATAGTGAATGGACTGCTGAGGACTGGGGCAAAGTCATATTCTCCGATGAAGCCCCTTTCCGATTGTTTGGGGCATCTGGAAAAAGGCTTGTCCGGACTCTTTGCATAAATGTCATGTAATTGACGATAAAAGCCTTTGAAACGTATGAAGTGCTTGTAATTATATTTCAGTACATCACAGAAACAACTGAAACAAAGACCTAAAAGCAGTTTAGCAGCAAACTTTTTGAAAACTAATATTTATGTAATTCTCAAAACTTTTTGCCACGACTGTAGACATAAGAGTGATCATCTGCACAACAGCTAGGTAAAGATGTGAATATAACAATGCGGTGAGGACCAAATAAATATTTAACCCAATTATTCCGAAGCATGCCAACAACTGATTAATCTAACTGGACTACATAACAAAATACACATGAAATGGAAGCAGATTTGATTCTCAATGTGTATATGCTACTGTTCTGGAGCACTAAGAAAACAAAAACTACAGCATGTTTACTTTATTGTTAAAACCGAAACAAAAAATATAGTACAAGAACAAAAATAAGACAAAAAACCTTCTAGGCAACATAAATAAAAGTCCAAAATATAGAAATGTACATTATGTATTTACAAGAACAATCAAATAATACAAGAACAAAAATAAGACAAAAAACTGAACAGAAAAAAAAAAATATCTTTATTATTCTTTGAAGGTCTGTCATGACGCGCCTCATCCTCCTCCTCCTCCTCCGCCACCTCCTCCTCCTCTTCCTCTTCCTACCTGCGCTATCCAATGACGTTTGATAGGGTGTCCGAGATTTTTATTTTTTCCTCTCTTTTTTTTCGGTGCACAAATTTTTTAGCGGATAGGCATTTTCGTCCACACGGATCTGGCGTTTTGGAAGAGTGAAACCGATGTTTTGAAACCGGTTCCCAGAGTGGATATATTTGAAAACTCCGTCTTTGCGTTTCGTCTTGATGGCGAATCCGTACATTTTCTGAAAATATTAGAATTACAGAATTGCAGCGCCACATGCTGGTCTGGCATGTATACTACATCGGTTTCGTGTGGACGTGGATATTTCTTGAGACGAGGGAAAAAAAGATCGGGGGTCCATCTCCGTGTGGAAGGGCCGAAGAAGTAACGGGTACTTATGGTTATGGATAGAAATGTAGCGGAGTAAAGAGTACAATATTTGCCTCTCAAATGTAGTTGAGTAAAGTCATGAGTACTCCCCAAAAATGATACTCGAGTAAAGTACAGATCCCTCAAAATTGTAGTTAAGTACTGTACTCTAAATGTACTCTGTTACTGTCCGGCTCTGTATATCATTTTAATATATTGCCATAGTTAAATTTCATAACATGCCAATTACATGTGATACCAATTTCACATGTTCGCACATACATAAGTTCTTGCATAGTTTTTTTTTCGTTAATTCTTCTTTTTTGCCTTGATAATAGAAAATATGAGCTAGGCATCATGTATGACAGTCAAAAATGAGATATGAGCTACATAATGAGCAGATCCTGCCATTAGCTATATAGAAGACATATCTTGTATGCATAGGGCTTATATGTGGATATGGAGAAGCAATACAGGAGACCTATATTTCCTGTATATGCACATTTATGCACCTCAATTTTGCATATATACGCATATATACAGCATATATGCAGTAGCTTATGTGCATATATGCAGCATATATGTGCATATACACTGCATATAGGTTTCATATATGCGCATATATCCACATATAGGTTCTTTCCATGTGGGGCAGCTGGCTAAACAATGGACGCTTGAAGATATGTACCTATTCGGAACCATGATAACAGGTATTCTGCTGATTGGAATAGGCTTTGCCCTGGGTTATCAAAAAATTCAGAAAACGGGAACAGCTGTCCAAAGCCTCGCAAGGCTGCACGTCATGACTGAAGCAGTGGGCAGAGCGGTCAGCATTGAGACTGAGACTAACCGCAATATGGATAACATCACTGTTACGTCCAGGAAGTATTGCATGCTGTGGATGTGTTCCCTGTTTTCTATTCTCTAACAGGATTGGTCCAAGGCTTAATGAATGACTGCCAGTGCTTGGACCAGAGACGGAGACTGTACTATAAATTCCCCTGGACCTCGCTGCAGGGTGTTCTCCCTTTTTGCTCTTTGTTGTTGCTAGCCATGAGCAAGGTGCTGTGTGGCTCTCTTTGTTTGGACATGCTGTCTCCTGTGTGTTTAGCGGTTGTGAAAATGCTGTTAGATCTTAAGTAGTTAAAAAGAGTGCTGATAACCACATGGTTTTGGAGAGCTTTATGACTTGAACCCTAACAGTTCAGTGTTTGTTTGTGAACTATACGTAAGGCCGTAGGGGGTGGGTGCCTACTTTGTTTTTGTAGGCCATTCTGGCATTACCCTTTTCTCCTTTTTTTGGATAGGTAAGGAGTGAGGTGAGATTTTTGTATTTTGGTTTCTTTATTTTGGATGTGCAGGGAAGTTAGTTTCATAATGGGAAGTTAGAGTTGTTTTATTTATTGTTTTGCAATTTTCTCATCCCTGATAATTTACCTCAGTTTCTTCAAATGTATTTATTTTGTGATTGTTTGTACTCTACAAAATTGCTACAGAATCAGATTGATCCAAAGATCAAGAGAATAAAAGAGTACTTAAACAGCTAATCATTGTGGCGTCATAGGTTTTGGTCCTGACCTAGACCGGGGCCGTAACATAAATTGGGGGCTCATCCAGCCGGTTGTTTGTCACAGATGGTCTAAATTTGATATAACAAATATAAAAATAAATTGTGGAGGTTTATTTTTGACATTTTAGTGAAGGGCAAGATGATTTGGATATTTGTTTATGGCTCGTTAATGAAGGTACCCTATGTAGCCTTAAACTATGGTTAATTTAGCAAAACCATGGTTAATTTGTGGTAACCATGGTTTAACTATAGTAACCATGGTTTTTTGGTTTTATTTGTAGTAAAACCATGGTTAATTTTCATAAGGGAGAGGCTGGAATTTTAACGGATGAATCCGTGGAAGGGTTGCCACAGAGTGTTAAAACTGAGGTAGGTGGAGAACCTCTTTCTTTTCCTAATATAGATCCTAGTCATCCATGTTTTGATCCTATGTTAACGATTAAATTGAAGGAGTAGGATCTACAGTTAAAAAAACAGGATTATGACGAGCAGCTGCTTCATTTTCAAACTTTGGAGTTGCAGGTTGATAGTAAGTTTAAATGGCATAAACTGGAACTACAAGCCAAAGAGCAATTTAATACACCTGTGCCTATGCCTAGATCGAGACCTCCATCTCCTCGTTCGCCAGTGAATGTGCCAGTTTCAGCTGTGCCAGAGCAAAGTCCACCAAGCGCTACTTCGTCTATTGGTGAGTCCATAACTAGTCTTGTCTTGATGTGAGTAAATATGTCACACTTGCTCCCCAGTTTATAGAGACTGAGGTAGATTATTACTTCAGGGAATGAATTAGACATTCCCTGGCTCTGTCCGATTTCCACCGTCTCATCGGGAATGGGAATGATGTTTTTCAGGCCAGGCTGGATGAAGAAGGTATTTTTCCCATAGTGCATGACAGAGCTGTAATCATATGGAGTGTTTTGGTTGGTGTTTTGCTTTTGGAAGTTGTCAGCTATATCAGGAATGATGTTATCCCAGTTGATCCTGACATACATGGTCGCGATCGCTCCTGCTGTGCTCATAGTAGAAACCAAGGGCATGAATGGCTCATGCTGAATGAGACCATGATACACACAATCATTCCTTCTGAGGGAGACCACCTATTTGACACCAGTTCTACCATAAGAAGAGAAGCACCCGAGAGCAGAGAGGAAATAATGGGGATAAATATTAACAATGTTTTGGACTTATGTCAGTTTATTGTTTTTGGTTTTCTATGATTGTTCTCACCCATCTTTGTTCTCAGTACTGATGTAGTCGGTCTGAGTTGATCTGGCCACAAAGCGGATGCCGTAGACAGCATTTCTGGTTTTAGGAAAACCAGATCTCCTGGATTCTCCAGATTTCCTTTGCTGACTTTACAGAAGGTGTCTGACCATTGTTGGAATCCAAATTCCTTGTAGTGATGTCCACTCTTTCCGCCTGTGACACAAACACTCCTTAAAACCCTTCCTCCTGCAAAAAAGAGTTATGTTTATAAAGACTCATTTGAGGAATGTTGATGATATAAACGGTACACTACAGCAATCTTACCATGAGAGGAGATGCCTGTGAGACCCAAACAGCAGCAGCAGAATGAAGAGGGAGGCTCTTGTGTCCATGATGTCTCGGTGTGTAAAGACATTCACGATGCTGCTGTGCTGAGCTTTGGTATCTTTGTGCTGTCAGACCTGGGCTTTATATTCACCTAAGCAGGTGGGACTACTGGGGATTGTGAATAGGGTCTTAGTGTCCAGAGATTAATGTGTGTAACTAAAGGGAGGAAACTCTGACCTCACTTGTTATTCCAAATCTTTGCAGAAACAAATACTATACCAATGTTCGAGAAATTAACTTTTTGATAAGACTAAATTGGAAATGCAGTAATGTTTGTGTTTTATTGCATGCAGCATACAAGGGGAGGCCCCAGAACTATAAGCACTGTAAAACATGATAGGTAAAAATTGATAGCCTGAATGCACTGTAAATCGCTTCGGATAAAAGCGTCTGCTAGATGCATACATTTAATTTAATTTAATTTAATTTAATTTAATTTAATTTAATTTAATTTAATTTAATTTAATTTAATTTAATTTTAAAACAAAACTGCTTCCATTTCAGTGGAACTGTATATTTTGTTCTCTAGTCCAGTTTTTTTTAGTCAGTTGCTGGGATAATAATGTTATATTTATATAGTGTCTTTCCAGATCTCATTCATGCTTTATAATATGTTTTATAATAAATGGACTAAATGTTTCTTTGGTCCTAACCGCATTGATGATTTGGTCCCTGCACCTAAAATCCATGTTAATTTTGATTCATCAGTTTAGAACCATTTCTGATTCTGTATGTTTTTGGACTAACAGACGAGGTCAGAGGTACACACATTAGTCTCTAGACACTAAGACCCTACCCATAATCCCTCAGTAAACCATGCGAAAGAACCAATGCAGTTTGTGAGCGGGTTATTTTACTCCTTACTGCTTATATAAGTCCACTAACTTTGAAAAAGTGACATGAAATACAGCCAAGTATGGTGACCCATACTCAGAATTTGTTCTCAGCTTTTGACCCATCCAAAGTGCACACACACAGCAGTGAACACACACATACACTGTGAACAAACACGCACAGCAGTGGGCAGCCATTTATGCTGCAGCTTCCGGGGAGCAGTTGGGGGTGCAGTGCCTTGCTCAAGGGCACCTAAGTCATTATCAAAGAGTCAAACCCTCTAACAATTTTAACAAAACAAATGATTTCTCATGAACAGCAGATACAAACTGACCATCACTGTTTTAATGAACTTCAAATATGGTCTGTTTTTCACAATCACCTTAGTTCAGAAGACTTGAAATAATGCACACAAATCAACTAATGTTATATGCTTTTTGGATATAGACAGTCAGAATCCCTTGATTATTGTGTTTCACGAATGAAAATGTCATAGCGTTTTGGAAAAACATGAGGATGAGAAATTATTGTACTTTTAGTTTTTGGGCCAGCAATTCCGTTTATAAAACTAAAAACTATAAACATACTGGAAGTATCATTTACAATTCATTTACATTTTGGAATTTTCAAGAGTTCTTAGACAACAGCAGAATATAAGCCTAGAAAAAGTGAATTATATTTTAATTAAAAATTTTCATCAAAAGCAAACTAAAAGAAAAGAAAGTTTGAATAAAAAAAACATATAATAATTATTCACTACACTTATATAGCACTTTTCTAGGCACTCAAAGCACTTTACATAGTCAGGGGGTATCTCCTCATCCACCACCAGTGTGCAGCATCCATCTGGATGATGCGACGGCAGCCATAGTGCACCAGAACGACCACTACACACCAGCTTTACTGGTGGAGAGGAGACAGAGTGATGAAGCCAATCAGCAGATATGGGGATTGTTAGGAGGCCATGATGGTCGGAGGCCAATGGGCGAATTTATCCAGGATGCCGAGGTTACACCTCTACTCTTTTCCAAAGACATCGTAGGAATTTTAATGACCACAGAGAGTCGGGACCTCGGTTTAATGTCTCATCCGAAGGACTGTGCTTGTTGACAGTATAGTGTCCCCATCGCTACACTGGGGTGTTAGGACCCACACAGACCACAGGGTGAGCACCCCCTGCTGGCCTCACTAACACCTCTTCCAGCAGCAACCTAGTTTTACCAGGAGGTATTCCATCCAGGTACTGACCAGGCTCAGCCCTGCTTAGCTTCAGTGGGACACCGGTCTCGGGCTCCAGGGTGATATGGCTGCCGGCCGGAAAGAGTGGATATCACTCCATATAATACAGTAGACTTTTGTCTAGTAGACTTTCAGAATAATTTGAGTGAACTGAAGTGGTAATCATTATTAGTCATTAATTTATTATTATTATTATTATTATTATTATTATTATTATTATTATTATTATTTATCACTAATTACGACTCTTAAAGTCGTATTTTTGTTTGGTCAGGTTTCACTTGAACTCAACTTTGAACAGCTGTACTGAGACCCTTTACTAAATTTCTACATGTAGCCCAATTATTATGAAGCATCCCAATAACTCATTAAAGTAATCAGACTGCATAACAAAATACACAGTTCTGCTGAAATGGAAGCGTGTTTGTTTCTCACTGCTTTGGTATGCTACTGCTCTAGCGCACTCAGAAAATAAAAACTAAAGCATGTCTACAGTACTTTAGTGTTTAAACCAATAAATACCATAAACTTGAACTTATGGTCTGTTTCTGCAATTATCTGGACTAAAAGGTGAGGTCAGATTTCCACCCTTTAGTTACACACATAAGTCTCTGGACCCTACCCATAATCCCACAGAAGACCCACCTACTCAGGTGAATATAAAGTCCAGGTCTGACAGCAAAAAGACACTAAAGCTCAGAACAGGAGCATCCTGAACATCTATACACACTGAGACATCATGGACACAAGAGCCTCCCTCTCCATTCTGCTGCTGCTGTTTGGCGTCTCACAGGCGTCTCCTCTCATGGTAAGATCCGATCTAGTGTCTCGCTTAAATGATCAATGTTCCTCAAATGAGTCGTTTTAAACATCTCTGTTTCTTCCACCAGGAGGAAAGTTTTGAAGGAGTGTTTGTGTCCGAGCCAGAAAGTGTTGACATCACTACAAGGATTTTGGAGACCAACAATGGTCAGACACCTTGTAGATTTCTGTAAAGTCAGCAATGGATCCCCTTTCTAAAAAGTGTTCAGAGTTTATAAATATATTGTGTTATATCATCATTGTGGTTCTCTTTAATACAGGATCTTCTGAAGTCTTGATTGAAGGAGATCTTGTGTTTCCAAAAACCAGAAATGCTCTTTTCTGCTTTAACAACAACTGTTTCTGGAAGAAAAACTTTAATAACATAGTTGAGGTCCCTTGCACAGTGAGCAATGAATTCTGTGAGTGAATCTCTTTCATGAATTGAACTTATCAATCCTTCATGTTAATCAAAATCAACATTTAAAGCTGTGCCCCTTTCATTTGCAGCTTCTTATGAGAAATCAGTGATTACGAACGCCATGTCCACCTTTCACTCCAGAACCTGCATCCGCTTTGTGGCTAGATCAACTCAGACCGACTACATCAGTATTGAAAACAAAGATGGGTGAGAACAATCATAGAAAACCAAAAACAACTGACCTTAGTCCAAAACATTGATTAAATTGAACCCCTTTATTTCCTCTGTACTCTCAGGTGCTTCTCTTCTCTTGGTAGAACTGGTGGCAAACAGGTGGTCTCCCTCAACAGGTTCGGCTGTGTGTATCACAGCATCGTTCAGCATGAGCTCCTACATGCCCTGGGCTTCTACCATGAGCAAACCAGGAGCGATCGAGACAAGTACGTCAGGATCAACTGGGAGAACATCTCTCCTAATATGGCCTACAACTTCCAGAAACAAAACACCAACAACCAAAACACTCCATATGACTACGGCTCTGTGATGCACTACGGAAGAACAGCCTTCTCCATCCGTCGTGGCCTGGAAACCATCACTCCAATTCCTGATCAAAGGGTTGAAATCGGACAGATGCGAGGAATGTCCAACACCGACATCCTGAGGATCAACAAGCTGTATGGATGCTGATGATGGGGAATAATTAAATATGTAACATGTTTCTGTAGATGAATAGTGATGATGGTCTTTACTTTCTGGTGGTGTTCTAGTTCTGAAATTTGATTGTTTTGGGAAAAATAAAATTAAGCATCATACAAAACAACTTAAGTTTGTTTGCAGTTTTGTGTCTGATCATGATATAAACAAATTTAGATTTTGATTTTTGCAATACACTCCAAAAAAGTTTATGACAGAGACAAAATAAAAGTGAAAAAAGTATAATAGAATATCCAAGTGAAAATGTTGTGAATCAGTTCACAGTAAACAGGTGAATGGATAAAAAGTGAAGGTATCATGTTTGGGGTATAAAAGGAGCATCTCATTCTTTGCAAGTAAAGCTGGATAATGGCTCATCACTTTGTGCCAAATTCCATGAGAAAAGTGTCAAAGAAGTCAAAAATTGTATTTCTCAATGAAAAATCGCAAAGATTTTCAATCTTTCACCAACTACCATACATAATACTGTGAAAAGATTCAGGGAATTTGGTGAAATATAAGTCTGTATAGGGCAAGGCAGGCAACCTCAGTTGAATTTGCATGACCTTTGAACCCTCAGATGGCATTGCATAAGAAACCGTCACGCACTATTAAGTATAGCCACATGGGCTCAGGAGTACTTTGAAAAGCTGCTGTCACTAAACATTGTCTGCCAATGCATCAATAAATGCAACCTGAATCTGTTTTACTCTAGGATAAGACAATACATCAATTCTGTGCAGTGATGGGTCAGAGCTCATCTCAGATATAAAAAAAAAAAAAACAGAGGGAATGTGTCATGTGCTCAGATGAGTCCATATTTCAACTTGTTTCTGGGAAAACTTGCCATTGAGTTCTCCATCCCAAAGACATAACGGGACCATCCAGACTAGTATCAGTGACAGATGGGAAAGCAAACGTGCAGCAGAGCAAAAAATCTCTGTACTTTTGCCCTTGAACGAAGGTCAAAAAGAATTAACAAATCACACATTCTTGATTATATTGCATTTTACAAAACATCCAAACGTCTTCTGATTTGGGTTATATTATTTAGACATATCTTGAATCTAGAGAAGTCATTAGTACATCTGACTGTAATAGAAAATCAACCTCAGGAAGCAGAAATTTCAAATCATTAAATCATCACATTATTCAGTATAGATCAAAAGAACAAAATCTACACTAGACATAAGAGTGATCATCTGCAGAACAGCTAGATAAAGATGTGAATATAACAATGCGGTGAGGACCAAAGAAATATTTAACCCAACTATTCCGAAGCATCCCAACAACTGAATAATCTAACTGGACTACATAACAAAATACACAGTTCCTCTGAAATGGAAGCAGGTTTGATTCTCAATGCATATATGCTACTGTTTTGGAGCACTAAGAAAACAAAATTAGGTAAACCGGAACCGGGAACACTTCCATAACACCCTATGTACTTGCTACATCATTAGAAGAATGGCATCTATGCTAATATTTGTCTGTTTCTCTCTTATTCCGAGGTCACCATAGCCACCAGATCCAATCTGTATCCAGATCAGAGGGACACTGCAGTCAGCCGGATCCAGTACGTATCCAGACCAGATGGTGGATCAGCACCTAGAAAGGACCTCTACATCCCTGAAAGACAGCGGAGACCAGGACAACTAGAGCCCCAGATACAGATACCCTGTAAAGACCTTGTCTCAGAGGACCACCAGGACAAGACCACAGGAAACGGATGATTCTTCTGCACAATCTGACTTTGCTGCAGCCTGGAATTGAACTGCTGGTTTCGTCTGGTCAGAGGAGAACTGGCCCCCCAACTGAGCCTAGTTTCTCCCAAGGTTTTTTTCTCCATTCTGTCACCGATGGAGTTTCGGTTCCTCGCTTGCTTAGTTTGGGTCACTTCATCTACAGCGATATCGTTGACGAGATTGCAAATAAATGCACAGACACCATTTAACTGAACAGAAATGAAATCACTGAATTCAATGATGAACTGCCTTTAACTATCATTTTGCATTAATGACACACTGTTTTCCTAATGAATGTTGTTCAGTTGCTTTGACGCAATGTATTTTGTTTAAACCGCTATATAAATAAAGGTGACTTGATAAAAAGCAAAGCAGTGAAGCAGTGGGCAGAGGGGTCAGCATTGAGACTGAGACTATTAACCGCAATATGGAAAACATCACTGTTACGTCCAAGACATATTGCATGCTGTGGATGTGTTTTCTCCTCTCTAACAGGATTGGTCCCAGGATTAATGAGGACCTGCCAGTGCTTAGACCAGAGACGGGACCTGTACTATAAATTCCCCTGGATCTCTCTGCGGGGCGCTTTCCCTTTTTGCTCTCACCTTTGTTGTTGCTAACCATGAGCAATGTGCTGTGTGGCTCTCTTTGTTTGGACATGCTGTCTCCTGTGTTAAGCGGTAGTGAAAATGCTGTTAGATCTTAAGTAGTTAACAGAGTGCTGTTAACCACATGTTTTTGGAGAGCTTTATGACTTGAATCCCAACAGTTCATTGTTTGTTTGAGAACCACACGTGAGGCCGTAGGGGGTGAGTGCCTTCTTTGTTTTTGTAGGTGTCACGTGGTGACAAAATTCCAACTGTCAAGGCGGAACTAATGTTCGCCGCGATTGCCTCCCGCCGGACCAATAACAACGGAACACCGGGCTAGTTCCGGGTTAGCGAAAAATCTCCGCGAATGGGGTGATCAGCCGGCAGCTGTGTACGTTGGGACACGTTGCCATTAGGGTAGGATAAAAGGAGAGAGTGTGGACCAAAGAGTGGGCTGTTTTTGGGGACTGTGTATCTCGGAGGAAGCTTGAGCGGTGGAGAAGTCAAAGTCACCTTTATTTATATAGCGCTTTAAACAAAATACATTGCGTCAAAGCAACTGAACAACATTCATTAGGAAAACAGTGTCAATAATGAAAAAATGATAGTTAAAGGCAGTTCATCATTGAATTCAGTTATGTCATCTCTGTTCAATTAAATAGTGTCTGTGCATTTATTTGCAATCAAGTCAACGATATCGCTGTAGATGAAGTGTCCCCAACTAAGCAAGCCAGAGGCGACAGCGGCAAGGAACCGAAACTCCATCGGTGACAGAATGGAGAAAAAAACCTTGGGAGAAACCAGGCTCAGTTGGGGGGCCAGTTCTCCTCTGACCAGACGAAACCAGTAGTTCAATTCCAGGCTGCAGCAAAGTCAGATTGTGTCTTTCAGGGATGTAGAGGTCCTTTCTAGGTGCTGATCCACCATCTGGTCTGGATACGTACTGGATCCGGGTGACTGCAGTGACCCTCTGATCTGGACACAGACTGGATCTGGTGGCTACGGTGACCTCGGAACAAGAGAGAAACAGACAAATATTAGCATAGATGCCATTCTTCTAATGATGTAGCAAGTACATAGGGTGTTATGAAAGTGTTTCCGGTTCCGGTTTACCTAATTAATGCAGCCTAAGAATCCTTTAACGGATTTGGATAATAAAAGCATATTAGTATGTTATGTGTATGCCAGGTTAAAGAGATGGGTCTTTAATCTAGATTTAAACTGCAAGAGTGTGTCTGCCTCCCGAACAATGTTAGGTAGGTTATTCCAGAGTTTAGGCGCCAAATAGGAAAAGGATCTGCCGCCCGCAGTTGATTTTGATATTCTAGGTATTATCAAATTGCCTGAGTTTTGAGAACGTAGCGGACGTAGAGGATTATAATGTTAAAGGAGCTCATTCAAATCCTGAGGTGCTAAACCATTCAGGGCTTTATAGGTAATAAGCAATATTTTAAAATCTATACGATGCTTGATAGGGAGCCTGTGCAGTGTTGACAGGACCGGGCTAATATGGTCATACTTAGTTCTACATAGTTCTAGTAAGAACTCTTGCTGCTGCATTTTGGACTAGCTGTAGTTTGTTTACTAAGCGTGCAGAACAACCACCCAATAAAGAATTACAATAATCTAACCTTGAGGTCATAAAAGCATGGATTAACAATTCTGCATTTGACATTGAGAGCATAGGCCGTAATTTAGATATATTTTTGAGATGGAAAAATGCAGTTTTACAAATGCTAGAAACTTGGCTTTCTAAGGAAAGATTGCGATCAAATAGCACACCTAGGTTGCTAACTGATGACGAAGAATTGACAGAGCAACCATCAAGTCTTAGACAGTGTTCTAGGTTATTACAAGCAGAGTTTTTAGGTCCTATAATTAACACCTCTGTTTTTTCAACATTTAGCAGTAAGAAATTACTTGTCATCCAGTTTTTTATATCGCAATCCATTAGTTTTTCAAATTGGTGTGTTTCACCGGGCTGCGAAGAAATATAGAGTTGAGTATCATCAGCATAACAGTGAAAGCTAACACCATGTTTCCTGATGATATCTCCCAAGGGAAAAATATAAAGCATGAAGAGTAGCGGCCCTAGTACTGAGCCTTGAGGTACTCCATACTGCACTTGTGATCGATAGGATACATCTTCATTCACTGCTACGAACTGATGGCGGTCATATAAGTACAATTTAAACCATGCTAATGCACTTCCATTAATGCCAACAAAGTGTTCAAGTCTATGCAAAAGAATGTTGTGGTCAATTGTGTCAAACGCAGCACTAAGATCCAATAAAACTAATAGAGAGATACACCCACGATCAGATGATAAGAGCAGATCATTTGTAACTCTAAGGAGAGCAGTCTCAGTACTATGATACGGTCTAAATCCTGACTGGAGATCCTCACATATTCCATTTTTCTCTAAGAAGGAATATAATTGTGAGGATACCACCTTTTCTAGTATCTTGGACAGAAAAGGGAGATTCGAGATTGGTCTATAATTAACCAGTTCTTTGGGGTCAAGCTGTGTTTTTTTTGACGAGAGGCTTAATAACAGCCAGTTTGAAGGTTTTGGGGACATATCCTAATGACAATGAGGAATTAATAATAGTCAGAAGAGGATTTATGACTTCTGGAAGCACCTCTTTTAGGAGCTTAGATGGTATAGGGTCTAACATACATGTTGTTGGTTTAGATGATTTAACAAGTTTATACAATTCTTCTTCTCCTATAGTAGAGAATGAGTGGAACTGTTCCTCAGGGGGTCTATAGTGCACTGTCTGATGTGATACTGTAGCTGACGGCTGAATGGTTGAAATTTTATCTCTAGAAGAGGAAGTAGGGCTGGCAAACGGGCACGGCATTGTGAGTTTGGGAGAAAGAGCACGCCGACTCAACCGGAAGGAGGAAATCACTGGACAGTAAGATCGTTTGTGAGAGACTGTGAGTAGTCCAATCGATCTCCATCTTCTCTCTCCTGTCTATGAGACTTCCTGGTGTGAATGCCAGGTCAGAAAATGGGCAACGGCCATCTATATATGTATTTCCCACTGAGTGTTTTATTGCAGTGATGAAGTGATGTGATGCACTGTTTTGATGTGTGAAGTGTGAACTTAAACCCGCCGGATGTCCATTACTTACCTGAGCTTTCTATCACGTTCTAAGACGTAAGAAGAGGCTAATACTGTTGTACTCCACAGATATTTGAGTGTATTACCTGACAACCCATTGTGAAGAGGGACACATAGGTGAATGCTTTAACCAACTGCTTTGCAGTAAATTCCTCCATCCGTAAGTTCTCTGTCTGTCATCTGTAGAAGAAGAGGATTTCATACCTGAATTCTCACCTGACTGCTTTGCAGTGAAGCCCTCCAGCCGTAAATTCTCTGTCGGTCATTTGTAGAAGAAGAGGATTACGTGCCTGTATACTCACCTGACTGCTTTGCAGTGAAGCCCTCCAGCCATAAGTTCTCTGTCTGTCATCTGTAGAAGAAGAGGATTACATGCCTGTATACTCACCTGACTGCTTTGTAGTGAAGCCCTCCAACCATAAGTTCTCTGTCTGTAATTTCTGAAGAAGAGGATTACATACCTGTGTATTCACCTGTCTGCTTTGCAGCGTAGTTCTCCCGTCGTAAGCTCTGTGTCTGCCAGCCCTTCAAGAGGATTACGTGCCTGTATACTCACCTGACTGCTTTGCAGTGAAGCCCTCCAGTCGTAAGTTCTCTGTCTGTAACTGGTAGAAGAAGAGGATTACGTGTCTGTATGCTCATCTGACTGCTTGCAGTGGGGCTCCTCAGCCGTCAGTTCTCTGCTTGTCATCTGTAGAAGAGGAGGATTACGTCCCCGAAAACACGCACCTTAACTGATCCACCACCGTCCCTCCAGTCGAAAGTCCCAACCTGTCCTCCCTCTGGGGAGAAGAAGGGAGTACGTCACCCGAAAAGCGCACCTGAACGATCCTATAGCAGCTTCCTCCCTCCCAGTCGTGAGCTCTGATTCATCCCTTCCATTGGAAGACAGCGAAGCCACTCACCAGAGCATCCCCCCCTACATTGCACTCTGTGGGCCTCTCGTCGGGTCCACTGGATGGAACGACCCTGCCCAGAAGACTCACCATTTTAGATCCCCTTATCCATTTTTATACTCAATAAAATACTGTGTTACTTGAAGCCTTGTTGTCTGTCATCCCTACCTGGCTTCTGTCCGACTCCCCAAGGGTGGTACGGGTCTTAGGGGTGGGTGCAGCCTGATTGGCCCGCCCCGACCTGTGACATAATTTGGCGTAGTCGGCAGGGTTCCAACTTAGGTTGAGTAGACAGAGGCGGAGCAATGGCAGACGAAGATGCACCGGTGGGTCACCCACATGTCATGCCCATCTTTATGGGAGCCCCATGGGCCCAAAAGTATGGAGGACCAGGTTCAGAACTCAGCTTGTCGGTGTGGAAGACTCAAGTGGAGTACTTGGCGGGCCTCCAAGGGTTAAACGCTACACAGAAGACTCAGTTCATTTTAAATTCACTCGAAGGTGACGCCAGGAGAGAAGTACAAGCGGCGCCGGAAGAAACCCGAGCCACAGCCCAGGCTATCCTTGACTTTCTAACGGGGCAGTACGGTGACGCAACTTCTGCAGCTGTCCTCCGGACGCAATTCTTTAATTGCAAGCAGGGACCTTGGCAGACCATATGTGCCTTTGCTTTGCAACTGTGAGAACAATTGTTTCGGCTGAAGAAGAGGCAGGACCACGGGTTTGGAGAAGGAGAGGCCCTCCTAAAGGACAAGTTTCTTTTGGGGTTGCGAGATGGCCCAATATGTCAGAGCCTCCGAATACAACTTCGCCGCAATCCTACTCTGACGTTTAATGAGCTACGCCAGGAAGCTCTGGCCCTCGAACAGGATCATGCGGATACCTCAGATCCTTCCCACTGTAGGGTCACCAATGCTGCCAGTAGTCCCCTGCCTCCTGCTCTGCCCAACTGGAAACAGGCTTACGAGAAGAGTTGAGAAGAGATGTCCGTGATCAGATGACAGAACTGTCAAAAACTTTCCTAGAAGACTTACGCCGAGAACATTACCGGCCATTGCCACCGGCACGAGAGCGAGCATACTCCGAAGGTAGTCGAGTCCAACAGCGACGTCCACTCCTGTCATCCGGGCTCCGTTTCCAATGGGATGAACAAGGACATCCCATTTGCAATGGCTGTGGCGAACCAGGCCATTACGTCCGGCAATGCAGTGCACGCCGGGGATCGCAGGGGGGTTTTTAGAGGCTCCGGCCACTGTGGGTCAAGTGGTCGGGACCCCCTTAATCGACCCCTTTTCATTGGCGGCCAGGGACTGTCTAGTCGGGTGCTGCCCCCTTGTGGTGGTTCAAGTCAATGGGACCGAAGTCCGATGCCTCCTGGATACCGGTTCCAGGTCACGCTGTTCTCCGAAAGCCTGTCTCGGGAGTTATTCGGGGTCCAGGGCCATTCGGCCGCAGATGCCCCTTGGTTAACCCTATGTGGGGCAAACAGTTTGGACATTCCGTATGTGGGCTATCTGGTCACAGACCTGGAGGTTCATGGGACCCTTGTGCCTCAAAAGGGAGTTGTGATCGTACGGGATGCATGTTTGGGAGCTCACCGTGCCCTACTGGGGATGAACGTCATCACGGACTGCTGGAAGGGGTGTTTAAAGCGAGACCCACACCTTCGGCTCCGAGGGAGGAAAAACGAGAATGGCATCGGATCGTGGCCGATTGTCGCCGGGTCCGCATGGCTGATGCCCAACGGAATCAAGAGAATGTGGGGCGAGTGATGTGCGAGGCCATTATCTGGGCCCGCCTTCCTGCCCAGCTTCACGGGTCCCAGGAATGGATCCTGGTGGAGCCTCATTCAGACTGTCAGGCTGTGGAAGTGGCCCGGGGATTGGCTTCTGTCCGCCGGGGTTGGGTTGCCGTAAGACTGAGAAACACGAATCCCTATGCAGTGGACCTGCATCGACGCCAACGTCTGGCTCAGGTCACCATAGTAAGCCCCAACAAGTTCACGAGGAAGGAGAGTTTTGGTTCTGCCAGGTGGGTCCAACGGTAGTGGAGGTGGCCTTGGCACAGACCGAATCCCCTGCAAGCAGAAAGGAGGAAGCGCTGCCGGCTCACCTTGCAGGAGAGTCCTTACGAGGTGACGGGTTGGAAGAAGGGCAGGCGAAGCAACTCCGGGACCTCCTGGTGAGATGGAAGCATCTCTTCTCCGCACATGATGAGGATTATGGGCGGACAGACATCGTAAAGCATCAGATCCCTACTGGGGATACACCTCCGAGCCGGGAACGCTACCGTCCCATACCCCCGACTCTGTATGCTGAGGTTCGTGCCCTCCAACGAGGGATGCTGGAGAAGGGTGTTATCCAAGAGAGCGGCAGCCCGTGGGCAGCCCGTGGGCAGCACTGATCGTCCTCTTTCGGAAGAAGACCAGAGCATGGCGACTCTGCGTTGATTATCAGAAGCTGAACCATGTTACCAAACGAGACGCTTTCCCCCTGCCGGGGGTCGAGGACTCCCTGACCAGCCTCACTCGGGCCGCCTGGTATTCTACCTTAGACTTGGCTAGTGGTTACTGGCAAGTTCAGGTGGAGGAAGGAGACCGGGAAAAGACTGCCTTCACCCCCCCCCCTTTGGCCTCTTTGAGTGGGAGCGTATGCCGTTTGGTTTGTGTAATGCTCCTGCTACCTTCCAACGGCTCATGCAGCGCTGCTTGGGGGGCCAGCTTATGGACACCACGCTCGTCTACTAAGACGATGTCATTGTGTACTCTCCCGACTTTGAGTCTCATCTTCTACACCTGGAGCAAGTATTCCAGTCCTTGGAACGGTACGGATTAAAGCTACAGGCCAAGAAGTGCTAGATGCTCAGGAAGGAGGTAAATTTCCTGGGCCATCGAGTCAGTGCGGCTGGGATTGCGGTGTACCCGAAAAGGTGTCGGCCGTCCAGGAGTGGACCGCGCCGAGGACGGTGCGTCAGGTGAGATCCTTCCTGGGATTCGTGGGATACCAGCACTTCATCAAGGACTTTGCCAAGATGGCTAAACCCCTGAACCAGCTGCTTGGAGGCTCGGGGCGGACCCAGGGTCGTGGGTCCCCTACCATCTCGTAAGACCCCGCCTGTGAGTTGGCCTTTTAGAAGCTAAAACAAGAGCTGCTCCAAGCCCCAATCTTGGCCTATGCTGACTTCTCCCAGCCCTTTATGCTCTACATAGATGCCAGTAATCTGGGATTGGGGGCCGTACTAGCCCAGAGGCAAAAGGGGGAAGAGAGGGTCATTGCCTATGCAAGCAGGAGTCTGCACCCGGCCGAGCGTATTGACGCTAACTATAGCTCCTTCAAGCTTGAGCTCCTCGCTATGAAGTGGGCCGTTAGCGAGAAGTTGAAGGATTATCTGTGGGGAGCGAAGGTAGTCGTGGTTACGTACAACAACCTGCTGGTCCATCTCCAAACTGCAAAACTGGGAGCCGTCGAGCAGCGATGGGTGGCGCAGCTGGCCAACTATGACTATCACCTTCAGTACCGGCCAGGGAAGGAGCATACCAATGCCGACGTACTGTCTCGGCTCCCTGAGGGTAAGCCCTTGAGATCTACTTCGCCTCGGAATGTAGCACCGGAGGAAGGACTTATGGTGGGGATCGTAGAGGCCCCTGGGCTCCGAAGGGAAGGAGTTCCCTTGAGTTGGGGTTGGGACTCCCAACGGTGGAAGGACCGACAGGCAGAGGACCGGGTTTTGGCCCAGATACGAGACTGGCTGCAGCGAGGGACTTGGCCAGAAGGGGGAGCACGACACGGGCAACCCCGAGGGGTAAAGCAGCTCCTGGGACAACGGGAGAGGCTCTTCCTCAAGGAGGGAGTCGTCTGTCGAAGGTTACAGGACCCAGCACTGGGGGAGTAGGTATGTCAAATAGTGGTGCCTGCAGATCAATCCCAAGCTTTGCTCCAAGCTTATCACAACCACCTGGGACATCAAGGGCAGGAGAGGACGACCTCATTGGTGCGGAGACACTTTTACTGCCCGGGGATGGAGAAGGCAGTAAGGATGTTCATTTCACAGTGCACACGCTGCATTCTCTTCAAGACCCGGAGAGAGGTATGAGCCCCACTGGCCCCCATTCAAGCTAAAGCCCCACTACATATGGTGGCGATGGACTACCTGACGTTAGGTCGGCCCACTGACCTCATCCAAAACATCCTCGTAGTAACAGATCTCTTTGGGAAGTACGCATTGGCCATTCCAACTAGAGACCAGACCGCAATTACCACTGCCAGTGCCCTTTGGAAGAATGTGTTCCAGCCCTTTGGATGTCCAGAAGTCCTTCACTCGGATCAGGGTCCAAACTTTGAGTCCCGGGTCATCAGAGAGCTGTGTCAGCTATACGGGTGTAAGAAGACCCACACCACGCCGTACCATCCCCAAGGGAACGGAGGGTGCGAACGATTCAATCAGACCCTGTTGGGTCTGTTAGGGACGCTGGAGGTGGAACAACAGGGTAATTGGATGGCAAGTCTTCCGGACGTAGTTCAGGCCTATATTAACAGCATGCATAGCACTACTGGATATGCTCCGACGTACCTGATGTTCGGACGGCACATACGGTTACCAACGGACTTACTGTTGGGATCCAGCCCCGCAGAGGAGGGGACCAGCCTAACGGAATGGGTGAGCAACCACCACAAGCGCCTTCACCTTGCTTATGAGCAGGTTTCCTCCCAAATCGAACGAGCTGCGTGGAAGAACAAAAGATTATACGATCGGACAGCTCGTGAGGCTCCCCTGCTGCCAGGAGAAAGGGTCCTGGTCAAAGACAGTCGGTGCCAGGGAAATGGAAAGTTAAGTGACCATTGGGAGCCCCGACCTTACGTGGTCCAATGACAACCCCGACCTGACCAGCCCGTGTACGTACTTCGCCCTGAAGGGGGAACCGGCCCAGAGCGGGCCGTATTGCATCGGAACCTGATCTGCCCTTGCCCTAACTACCCAAGGCCTGTAGACACCATCATCCCCACCAAAGAAAGAGCCCACCAAACCCCGATGATAGGTTGGGCAGTGATCCCAAGAGAACCGGCAATTGAACCTGAGCAAGCAAATTTCCCCTCGCCCCCAAGACGATCCCAGCGGGATAACCGAAGCCAGCCTCCGGCACGGTACGGAGACTGGGTAGAGTCACCACGTTCTAGGGACTAGAACGGTTGGTGGGGGGGTAAGTGACGAGGTGACAAAATTACAACTGTCAAGGAGGAACTAATGTTCGCCCGCGATTGCCTCCTGCCGGACCAATAACAACGGAACACCGGGCTAGTTCAGGGTTAGCGAAAAAAACCCAGCGAATGGGGTGATCAGCCGAAATCGCCGGCAGCTGTGCAAGTTGGGACACGTTGCCATTAGGGTAGGATAAAAGGAGAGAGTGTGGACCAAAGAGTGGGCTGTTTTTGTTTACTGTGTATCTCGGAGGAAGCATGAGCGGTGGAGAAGAGGAAGTGGGGCTGGCAAACAGGCACGGCATTGTGAGTTTGGTAGAAAGAGCACGCCGACTCAACCGGAAGGAGGAAATCACTGGACAGTAAGATCGTTTGTGAGAGACTGTGAGTAGTCCAATCGATCTCCATCTTCTCTCTCTTGTCTATGGGACTTCCTGATGTGAATGCCAGGTCAGAAAATGGGCGACGGCCATCTATATATGTATTTCCCACTGAGTGTTGAATTGCAGTGATGAAGTGATGTGATGCATGTGATGTTTTGATGTGTGAAGTGTGAACTTAATCAATTACTTACTTGAGTTTTCTATCACGTTCTAAGACGTAAGAAGAGGCTAACACTGTTGTACTCCACAGATATTTGAGTGTATTACCTGACAGCACATTGTGAAGAGGGGCACATAGGTGAATGCTTTAACCGACTGCTTTGCAGTGAAGCCCTCCAGCCGTAAGTTCTGTGTCTGTCTTCTGTAGAAGAAGAGGATTACGAGCCTGTATACTCACCTGACTGCTTTGCAGTGAAGCCCTCCAGCCGTAAGTTCTCTGTCTGTCATCTGTAGAAGAAGAGGATTACGTGCCTTTATACTCACCTGACTGCTTTCCAGTGAAGCCCTCCAGCCGTAAGTTCTCTGTCTGTCATTTCTGAAGAAGAGGATTACATACCTGTGTATTCACCTGTCTGCTTTGCAGTGAAGTTCTCCCTTCGTAAGCTCTGTGTCTGCCAGCCCTTCAAGAGGATTACGTGCCTGTATACTCACCTGACTGCTTTGCAGTGAAGCCCTCCAGCCATAAGTTCTCTGCCTGTCATTTCTGAAGAAGAGGATTACATACCTGTGTATTCACCTGTCTGCTTTGCAGTGAAGTTCTCCCTTCGTAAGCTCTGTGTCTGCCAGCCCTTCAATAGGATTACGTACCTGTATACTCACCTGACTGCTTTGCAGTGAAGCTCCTCAGCCGTAAGTTCTCTGTCTGTTACTAATAGAGAAAGAGGATTACGTGTCTGTATGCTCACCTGACTGCTTGCAGTGGGGCTCCTCAGCCGTCAGTTCTCTGCCTGTCACCTGTAGAAGAGGAGGATTACGTACCCGAAACATGCACCTTAACTGATCCACCACCGTCCCTCCGGTCGTAAGTCCCGACCGGTTCTCCCTCTGGGGAGAAGAAGGGAGTACGTCACCCGAAAAGCGCACCTGAATGGTCCTATAACAGCTTCCTCCCTCCCAGTTGTGAGCTCCGACTCGTCCCTTCCATTGGAAGACAGCGAAGCCACTCACCAGAGCACCCCCCTACATTGCACTCTGTGGGCCTCTCGTCTGGTCCGCTGGACGGAACGACCCTGCCCAGAAGACTCACCATTTTA
Source organism: Carassius carassius (assembly GCF_963082965.1). Classification (NCBI taxonomy): domain Eukaryota; kingdom Metazoa; phylum Chordata; class Actinopteri; order Cypriniformes; family Cyprinidae; genus Carassius; species Carassius carassius. The sequence continues at coordinate 6,752,985 of NC_081802.1, read as the reverse complement.
GATCCCCTTATCCATTTTTATACTCAATAAAATACTGTGTTACTTGAAGCCTTGTTGTCTGTCATCCTTGCCTGGCTTCTGTCCGACTCCCCAAGGGTGGTACTGGTCTTAGGGGTGGGTGCAGCCTGATTGGCCCGCCCCGACCTGTGATATAGGCCATTCGGCCATTACCATTTTCTCCTGTTTTTGAATAGGTACGGGGTGAGGTGAGATTTTTGTATTTTGGTTTATTTATTTTGGATGCGCAGTGAAGTTAGTTTCTTAATGGGAAGTTAGAGTTGTTTTATTTATTGTTTTGGCATTTGCTCATCCCTGATAATTTGCCTCAGTTTCTTCTAATTTATTTATTTTGTGATTGTTTGTACTCTACAAAATTGCTACAGCATCAGATTGATCCAAAGATCAACCAAGAGAATAAAAGAGTACTTAAACAGCTAATCATTGTGGTGTCATAGCTTGCGATCCTGACCTAGACCGGGGCCGTAACATAAATTGGGGGCTCATCCAGCCAGTTGTTTGTCACGGATGGTCTAAATTGGGTGTTCGTCCGTTGCAGGTAACAAATTATAGGGGCTCGTTTGATGCTGGTAATAAATTGTGGAGGTTTATTTTTGGCATATTAGTGAAGGGCAAGATGATTTGGATATTTATTTATGGCTTGTTAATGAAGGTACCCTATGTTACGGATTCGTTCAGTATGTATCAATGAGGGTATTTGGCAAATTAACCATGCGTTTGTTTGCCTGGTAATTTGTTGTGGTGCACGATGAGTTTATGGTCAAATATTGAATTTGATTTAACATAATTTACATTATCTCCTACTACGGAGGAATTTAATAAGTGTTTTAAGGCTGATTTGTTGCAGATTTCTTTAATTTTCCTGTTCCTAGGGAGGGGCCAAAACGGGTAGTTAAAGAGAAATTGTATAACAAGTTGGTAGAGACTGGAATTTTCCAGGATAAATCTGTGGAAGGGTTGCCACAGAGTGTTGAAACTTAGGTAGGTGGAGAACCTGTTTCTTTTCCTAATATAGATCCTAGTCTGTGAACTCACTCCCGAACTTGCCACCCCTCCCCTCTTCTGCCCCAGGCACCACTGAACTATGAACTTTTATCTGCACTGTTGTTCACTTCATTGATTTGCACTCTATCTGCCTTTTGCCGTGTGCTGCTTTATTTAACTTTATTTATTTTTTGTGATATATTTTTTATTGGTTTTTCCATTTAGGAAAACAAATACAAAACAAACTACAACAAAGCAACTGAACAAACAGATGTAGCTAGCATTTATTTAACAGTAATAGCAAGATTAACAGAGAAATTGACATGGTAGTGTAGCATAACAGATAAATAAATAAATACGTAACAATAGCAAAACTACCAAGCATATGAAATCAAATAAACAGAGTATATGCAGGGAATACCACATATCCACCCATCCCCCCAACCCCCCACCCAACAGGACCCCAAGAGAGAAAGAAAAAGATGACTACAATAAAGATTTTAGCGTAGAGATGGTATCATCCCAACATGAGATGTTTTCAGGTTTGGCCAAGTGCAAGTTTGCTGCCCAACCTTTCATAATGGGGATATCCATGTAATCTAGCAGCCATTTGTTTAAGGATAATAAATGAGGGGGTTTCCATCTACCTGCTATCAGCCTTTTAGCCGCAGTAAGACCAGCCAAAAAAAGGCTTTTTAACTTTATTTTTAATTTTATTATATGTCTTTTTTAACATTCCCTTATTGTATAGTTGTCTCTACATTTTATATTTTGAACTAGATTTTTAGGCTTTAATGTTATCTGTGTGCACCGGGGGTCTGAGAGTAACGCAATTTCGATTCTCTGCATGTATGTACTGTACATGTAGAAGAATTGACAATAAAGCAGACTTGAACTTGAACTTGAACTAGTCATCCGTGTTTTGATCCTATGTTAGTGATTAAATTGAAGGAGTTGGATCTACAGTTAAAGAAACAGGATTATGATGCACAGCTGCTCCATTTTCAATCTTTGGAGTTGCAGGTTGATAGTAAGTTTAAATTGCGTAAAATCGCGTATAACTGCAAGCCAAAGGGCAATTTAATGCACCTGTGCCTATGCCTAGATCGAGACCTCCATCTCCTCTCTCGCCAGTGAATGTGCCAGTTTCAGCTGTGCCAGAGCAAAGTCCGCCAAGCGCTTCTTCGTCTGTTGGTGAGTCCATAAATAGTCTTGATGTGAGTAAATATGTCACACTTGCTCCCCAGTTTAGAGAGACAGGTAGATTCTTACTTCCTCGCTTTTGAGCATATTGCAGCTACTTTATGTTGGCCAAAAGGATTGTGGTCGTTGCTTCTGCTGTGTAAGATAGTGGGTAAAGCTGAGGAAGTGTGTACAGCTTTACCTATCGAGCAGAGTCTGGATTATGATGTTGTCAAAGCTTCTGTGTTGCGACAGAGTGAGTACCTGAAGCTTATCGTCAAAGATTCCGAAACCATCAGATAATATCCAATCAAACATTTGCTCGTGAGAAGACCATTATGTTAACAAAAGGTAACAAAAGCCACTGTTTTGGTAGATGAATTTGTGCTCACGCACAACAGTTTTTACTCCGTCTGTGTGTAGAGAGAAAAATGGTTCATCTGTTGAATGTTTTCTGTTTGAAACGGTTCGAGAGATTTTAATCAGGGTAAGGGAAAACGAGAGAGTAGAGAATCCATTTCGAATGTGTTTCGTAATGCAAATGTGTCTCAGGACATTTAATTGTAGACTGTAAGCACTGGAATCAGGGTAAATTTTCAGAGAAACCAAAAGGAGTTGAGTTAGTCCATACTGCTTCCATGCCATCCCAATTTTCTAGTTCACACACTGATTTATACTGTCCACTTATTATGAATGGTTCTGTATCTCTTTCAGTGGAGCAGATAGATTTGAAGCCTATTACAATCTTGCGAGATACGGGTTCAGTCTTTCATTTTGGAAAGTGCACTAGATTTTTCTGAACAGTCATACTGCGGATCAAGCGTGTTAATCCTTGGCACTGAGCTTGGTTGTGGAAAAGTTCCCTTACATTCAGTTTATCTCCAGTCTGACTTGTTCACAGGCTTCACAAAGTTGGGAGTTCTATCTCAGCTTCCCGTTGAAGGAGTGGATCTGATCTTGGGTAACAATATTCCTGGTGGTAAAGTGTTTCCTCAGCCTATCGTAGTGGAAACTCCAGATGTGACTGAGTTGTGCGAACAGATTGATGTGGGTCAACAATTTCCATCTGTCTTTTCTGCCTGTGCAGTAACATGCTCAGACTAGGAAGTTTGATGTTCTGAAATGTGTGTGAATGTGTCTGAAACATTCATGACTGATAGAGTTGACAAAAAGGAATGTGTGCAGGATATTTTTTCTAATGTCTGTATTCCTGATCAGGATTTTGCAGTCCGACTTGAATCTCTGCTTCAGGGAGGAAGCAACTGGCTGCCGCGCAAATAATTGATCCGTCACTAGACAAGTGTGTTGCTGTGGCTGTACAGGAAGATCAAGTAGCAACTAAGGATGTGGTTTACGTTTGGGAGGATGGGGTGCTCACGCGTAAATGGTCTCCAGTAGGGAAGGATCTGAGCTGGAAAACAGTATTTCAGATAGTGGTCCCTGATAATTATCATGAACCGATTTTGCGTTTAGCTCATGATCATGCTCTCTCCGGCCATTTGGGAGTAAATAAAACTTTCAATCGCATCATTTATTATTTCAATTGGCTGAGGTGGAAATCAGCCGTTTCCAAATACTGTCGTTCTTGTCATGTGTGTCAGTTAGCTGGTAAACCTAATCCGGGAATTCTTAATGCTCCTCTTCATCTTATACCAGTTCTGTCTGAATCATTTGAGAGAATCATTATTGATTGTATTGGTTCTTTACCAAAGACAAGGTCTGGTTATCAGTACCTGTTAACCCTAATGTGTGCTTGTGTGCTGCTACTCGGTATCCTGAGGCGATTCCTATGCATACAATTAGAGCTAAAAACGCGATCAAAGAACTGATTAAATTCTTTTCAACATTTGGCATTCCCAGGGTCATACAGTCAGATAAAGGTACAAATTTCCCCTCTAAACTGTTTGCTCAGGTCTTGAACTGTCTGTCTGTGAAGCATATACTCTCTAGTGCTTACCATCAAGAGTTGCAAGGGGCAGTTTTCAGGAGGTGATCTGGTGCTTGTATTTCTTCCTTTGCCTACATCACCATTACAAGCAAAGTTTGCTGGTCCTTATACGATCAGGTAGATACTAAGTGACACTGATTATGTCGTCGATTCACCTGACAGGAAACCAGAGTGTGTCACATTAATATGTTGAAGGTCTATGAATCTATGAATGAAAAGTCTATGAAAATCACTGTTCCTGTCTCTGCTGTCATAGCTGCATACTGTCCTGAAGAGGACTGACTCAGGGTGCGAGAGGTATCGTGTGCTCCCTTGGAAAATTCAAAGCTCTTGATTAACTTAAAATATCATCTGTGTTACTTGAGTGAAGCGTGCCAAAATTATGTTATTGCTCTAATTGAAAAGTTTCCTTTTAGTTTTCGTTGATGTAACCCAGTGGAACCACAGTGTTGGAGCATGACATTGATGTGGGTAGTTGTTCCCCTATCAAACAGAACTCTTATCGTGTAAATCCAGTCAAAAGAAGAATAATGCAGGAAGAATCTGCATACTTGCTAGAACATGGTTTTGCTGTGCCAAGTTCAAGTTCATGGAGCTCACCATGTCTGCTGGTGCCGAAGTCCGATGGGAGTTCTAAATTCTGCACAGATTACCGTAAAGTTAATTCCATTACGAAACTTGACTCTTATCCTCTACCAGGAATGGATGACTGTATTGACAGGGTTGGTGCTGCAAAGTTCATGACCAAGCTTGACCTGCTGAAAGGTTATTGGCCGGTTCCTTTGACAGCCAGGGCATCAGAAATTTCTGCCTTCGTCACGCCTGACCATTTCCTTCAATACAAGAGGATGGCTTTTGGGATGCAAAATGCACCTGCTACATTCCAACGCTTGATGAGGATTGTGCTGGCTGGACTGGAGAACTATGAAGCATACTTGGATGACATTGTTTATTCACTTGACTGGAAACAGCATCTGACAAGTCTCTGTTCAGTGTTTGAACAGTTGAAGGCTGGATCACTTACCTTGAATGTCGCCAAGTGTGAATTTGGTAAAGCTGCCGTGACCTATTTGGGAAAGTGTGTGGGTCATGGACAGGTACGTCCTGTGGAAGTTGAGTGTATTGTTAATTTCCCAGCTCCAATCACTAAGCTGGAGTTACGTAGTTTCTTGGGAATGACAGGATATCACGGGATATCACCACTTACAAATTTGAGTCAGTCGAAAGTGTTTGATTGGCATTTAGAAGGTCAGCTAGCGTTTGATGCTATCAAGACGTTGTTGTGTAGTGCCCCAGTCCTCTCCGCTCCAGATTTCTTAAGAGCATGTCATGTTTTAACATAATTTATTCATAACTAACGTAGACTAGGCCACTTGGAAGTTGGAATAAAGAAATAAAATAAGTCCTCTGTAACATCGTAACATCTCAGCACTCTAAATATAAATAGACTAACGCACCAATAAAAACGAGTTTTTTAAAACAAATTAAATTAAGATATATTTTAAATTAAGATGGGGATTTGGCAATAACGAAATTAAGATAAAGGCTCCGCCGGATTTGTTTCGCCACTAGCAGCTGACATTTGATAAAAGAATAATGCTAACGTAAATACTCCACATTATGCATTTATTCAATGAATATTTAGTTATCATTTGAAAAATCTTTACTTACAGAGATTAGACTAGCCTACATGGTTTTTGTAGGAAAATTATTGAATCCACTGTAGATTCTCATTATAAACATGGTCAAAACTTTTCCACACCTCAGACTTTGCTTTAGTTGCTGGTGCAACCAAAACGTAATTTCCAGAGGCAAGCCTCCGTTTCAGCATCCATTTTTGCATCTTTCTCGCGCTAATCGAGGACCTGTACTATAAATTCCACTGGATCTCGCAAGAGGGCGCTCTCCCTTTTTGCTCTCACCTTTGTTGTTGCTAGCCATAAGCCATGAGCAATGTGCTGTGTGTCTCTCTTCGTTTGGACTTGCTGGCTCCTGTTTTTGTAGGCCATTCGGCCATTACCCTTTTCTCCTGTTTTTGGATGGGCAAGGAGTGAGGTGAGAATGTTGTATTTTGGATGCACAGGGAAGTTTCTTAATGGGAAGTTAGAGTTGTTTATGTAAGATTTGTTGCGGTCCTGACCTAGACCGGGGCTGTAACATCACAAAGAAGCTCATGGCTTTGGAAAGGAAATTGGAGAAATTGGATGGATTTGGAGACCAATATGGACAAAGAGAGTGACCATAAAATTTGCATGCGGCTATTAGACCAAACAATTGGTATCTTATCATCTTTCGGCTCCCTCTTCCAGCACTGGCCTTGGCTAGCTGGAATAACAACTACCTGGCTACTAAATGATGTCTAATAAATTCTAATTTTACTCGCCAGTGTGTTATTTGGAGGCTTTAGCACAGATATATTTTCACTCGCGAACACTGACTGTCCGTCAGATGATCTGTGCTTTTTTTTCCTCAATGGATGCGCAGCGCACCTGTATTTAATGTACCGTAAACTCTAGTATTAAGGTGCACAAATCGCCGTCGCTTTCTCTCACACTCACAGAGAGAAAGAGAGGGAGAGAGGGGGTATTGACGTGCTACATTTAAACAATATTATTGTTGTAAATTCCTGTCAAAATAACAGCGTTCATATGGAAGACTTCAGCTTTTGAGAACAGCTGGGTTTTCCGGTAGTGGGTGGAGTTAATGCGCGAACAGCAATCTCATTGGCTGGCGCTCACCTACTATCGTCCCTTTTTTTATTTCAGTAAATTAAATTATTATCAGATTAATTATTAATCAGATTAATATTCATGAATCCAGCAGCTCATTAATCCTTAGTAATCCTTAGTGTGTTTTATAGTTTTTATTAGTAGGAATCATATTATTATTATTATCTTATCAGTATTTTTGTAAGGTTTGTTTCCCTTGTTGTTTTTTTTTTTTTTTACAGAAACACTGAATGATCAAAAAAGCACCACCACGAAAATGACTAATAACTGGTGTTTGACTAATTCAAACATGGTTATCAAGTTTACTTCTAATTACTAAAGTTCTAATCTTAAATTATACTTGATTATTATAAAGCTTGACTGACTGGCGAGTAAACTAAAATAATTACTAGCCAATTGCGATTCAATTGCCAAGGTGTCCGTAGAGGGTTGTAAGTTGTATGTAGAAACAACATTGTATCACTCTGGCACGACGAGAGACACGTAAAAACGATGTATTAAAAACCCTGTGTGTTCATTTGTCGATGGTGTAAAAGTTTGCGAGCCGAGATATCTTTAAGTGATACAGTGTTGAACAGGGGACTTTTCCCCACGTGTTCCCTCCACCCAAAAAAAAATACACCAAAAAAATAAAAAATACACTTACACATACAAATACTGGTGAATCCTTTCCTTTGGAATTAAATACAACTTTATTCATGCGTACGAAAACTGTTTAGAATGACGTAAAAATGTTTCTGTGCATTAAAAAAGTTCAGTAAGAGTCGGCTGTTTCAAAACCTAGTAAGCTGCCTAGATAGGCTGCATTTTTGAGCATCACTGAAAGAGAAAATGTCAGTATTTCATTGAGACTTGAGATTAAATAACTGCTTAAGTATTGTAGATCTTGTAGTATTAATTTTTGTTTTTTGCAGGTACACATTGTCGGTTAACAACAAGAAAATTGCTGGTAAAAACACTGAGTGGCTTGTAGATTTTGAAATCCATCAGCCACAGTGTTTCCGTCCCCAGTTTCAAAGTCATGTGTTTATGGTGCATTGTTTGTGCTTTTGTGCTGAGTTGTTTTTCCTGTTCTCACACTGTGCTCCCAGAAGGAGCATAGTCTGGGTGTTGTTTTTTTTCTCCTCTCTTTCCTAATGTTATGCTGTGTAATTTTCTCTTTTACTACTGTATTTCATTGCTTTGTTCCAACATGTGCAATGTCAAAAAAGTTGAATCTAATCTAATTGCATATGATTGGTGATACTATTTAAACTGACCTAGGATGATGACCTCACTGAATTCAATGATGGACTGCCTATAACTGTCATTTTTCATTATTGACACACTGTTTTCCTAATAAATTTTTTTCAGATGCTTTGACGCAATCTTTTTTGTTTAAAGTGCTATATAAATAAAGGTGACTTGACTACAGTTAATGGGCCTGTAGGTGAATAGTGTCATGAAGTAATGGTCTTTCAGATGGTGTTGAATATCTGAAATGTGCAAAGAAAAAGTGCAATTTGTTTGAGGACTGTCTTTACATCTAATAATTTACTGAATGAAGGAAGGAGACTCTAGCATATATACCGTAATTCCTCAAATAAAAACCGATAAATAAATAAATAAATGCCGGGCCTCTGATAGTGACCGGGAGTGTGGTCAACACGGACAAATAAAGGCCGGTCTTAAAGGCCGGGGGAAAATGTGTGATGATAATCTCCTAAGTGCCTTTCATTTAATGTGCATTCAAATAATGTATTTTACAGGTGCCAACAGATGGCAGTAGCAACACTGGAATTAACACGGGTCTGATTTAGTGCCAGTGACAGACTTTTCAACAACTTTATTAAAAACGAACTTGAGAAGCATGGCACCCAGATGAAAATAGGTAGCTGGAGGTGGGAGAAGAAAAGTTAGCCTGGAGCTAGAAACAATGCTACCTGACTGGATCTACTCAATGCGGGACAATCACAACCGAGTATCAAGAAATATTATACAAAATAAAGCGTTGGAGATCTACAATTATGTGAGTAATGTAGGAGATTTGTTTGTGGCTAGCAGGGGTTAGTTAGAAAGATTTCTACAGCACAATGGTTTTTCACTTCGAAGTCACACCACCATAGCCCAGAAAGACCCAGATCTACTAACTGAAAAAAACTTGTTTTGTACATTGACTACATTAGCAAGGCTGTCAGTTCTAAAAAGATTTTAGAAAAGGACATCATTGCAATGGACGAGACTGTAGTTTGGTTTGATATGGTGTCTCCCTATACTGTTGACACACGAGGAGCAAAGAGCGTGGCTCTAAGAACCACAGGACATGAGAAAAGCCATCTTACCATTGTCCTTGTTAGCAAAGCCGATGGCACCAAACTGAAGCCATATACCGTTGTTAAGGTGCTATTTGTGAAGTGAAGGCAATGCAGCAGCAGACCAAAGTTATTTTCATTCATCCAACCAACCCGTTTCTGTCCTTTTACAGGGCCAAAGATTAATCTGAAGGGAACCATCCATCCTTTGGTGATCTACAGTGGCAGCTCGTCGGAGAGGCAGGGGAGGCACAGCTTCCCCAAAATTTTAAGGGTGAAAATGAGGACAATTTAATCTTAATAAAATTCACAATTAATTTCAGTTCATGTCACAGAATGTATATATTTTTGTTTGTAAATTAACAGTTGTAATACCATTACATGAATGCTCTTCTTTTCAATCGCAAATGTGTAGAATCTGCTGATGTAATTACAAACGCTAAGTGATAGAGAAGGGGAGGGGGAGGTTGGGGAAGAGATGAGCTCTCCTGATGAAAAATGACTCATCAGCATCGAGTGTTCACTTTCAGCACTGAGGAGTGTTGAGAAAAGGAACATCATAGAGGAGGCTAGCCTCCCTTCGGGTATTAACCAATCACCATATAGAGCTATTAGTTTGAATGTCTCCCGTTCACGTAGTGTTCACTTCTCACTGCTGTGTGTGTGCACACTTGGATGGGTTAAATGAAGAGCACAAATTCCGAGTATGGGTTACCATACTTGGCAAAAGTCACAAAAGAAGAAAAAGAAGAAGGAAACAGGGCAATAAATCTGATATTTGGAACAATTCGTAGCACTTGTGATTAACTGTAAGATTTGTGTTGGGCATGACACCATGGTTGATCACAGCTGCTGCATGTTCATCTCCCATGTTTAGAACATACCATGTGTGTGCCTCGTCCTTCTCAGCATGTTATTCACTGTGCTATTAAAAACCCCCAATAACTTAATAATTCTTCTCTAGACAAACAGTTAAATGTAATTAATTAAGATTTAATTAACTTGTTACTGAGCAATAGCATTCAGGAAGGATACGTCTGAGTTTGAAACGTTAGCTGAGAAGAATGGAAGATAGGGATACAGAGAATAGAGAAAGTGAAAAATCAGAAACCAGGGACTAGGTTATATTCAAATTTATTCAGAATCAGAAGAATGAGCTTTATTGCCAGGTATGTTCAGACATACGAGGAATTTGTTTTCGTGACAGAGCTCTGCAGTGCAACATAACAGCGACAGAACAAAAAACACAATAAGGAATAAAAAATACAAAAAAATACAAATAGGTGGGTAAGGATTGACAATATACAAATTGACAATGTATGGCAGGTATATTAAAATGAGCATTTATGTATGTACATGTATATTATGTGGAAAAATTTTAACTGTACGCTAAGTATGTGTGTTGGATAAATAAGTGTATGTGTATATAAATATAAATATAAGTAGTATAGTGTGTTCCATGTATGTACATGTATATTATGTGCAAAAGATTTACGTGTACGCTAAGTATGTGTGTTGGATAAAAAGTGTAGTGTATATAAATATAAATAGTGTAGTGTGTCCCACAGTTATTATCAGCTGTTCATAAGATGGATTGCCTGAGGGAAGAAACTGTTCCTGTGTCTGGTCGTTCTGGCGCTCAGTGCTCTGTAGCGTCGACCAGATGGCAACAGTTCAAAGAGGGAGTGTGCTGGATGTGAGGGGTCCAGAGTGATTTTAACAGCCCTTTTGCTCACTCTGGATAAGTACAGTTCTTGAATAGATGGGAGGGTTGTACCGATAATTCGCTCAGCAGTCCGGACTACCCTCTGTAGTCTTCTGAGGTCAGATTTAGAAGCTGAGCTGAACCAGACAGTTACTGAAGTGCAGAGGATGGATTCGATGATGGTGGAGTAGAACTGTTTCAGCAGATCCTGTGGCAGGTTAAACTTCCTCAGCTGGCGAAGGAAGTACAACCTCTGCTGGGCCTTTTTCACAATGGAGTCAATGTGAATGTCCCACTTCAGGTCCTGAGAGATAGTGGTGCCCAGGAACCTGAATGACTCCACTGCAGTCACAGTGCTGTTCATGATGGTGAGTGGGGGGAGTGCAGGGGGGTTTCTCCTGAAGTCCACGATCATCTCCACTGTTTTGAGCGTGTTAAGCTCCAGGTTGTTGAGACTGCACCAGACAGCCAGCTCTTTAACCTCCTGTCTGTAAGCAGACTCGTCACCGTCCTGAATGAGGCCGATGAGTGTGGTGTCATCTGCAAACTTCAGGAGCTTGACAGAGGGGTCCTTAGATGTGCAGTCATTAGTGTACAGGGAGAAGAGCAGTGGGGAGAGAACACAGCCCTGGGGAGCTCCGGTGCTGATTGTACGGGTGCTGGATGTGTATTTTCCCAGTCTCACTAGCTGCTGCCTGTCTGTCAGGAAGCTGTTGATCCACTGACAGACGGAGGTGGGCACGGAGAGCTGAGTTAGTTTGGTCAGGAGGAGGTTTGGCATGATCGTGTTAAAAGCCGAGCTGAAGTCCACAAACAGGATCCTCACATAGGTCCCCGGTCTGTCTAGGTGTTGCAGAACATAATGCAGTCCGATGTTTACTGCATCGTCCACAGACCTGTTTGCTCTGTAGGCAAACTGAAGAGGATCTAGCAAGGGTCCAGTGATGTCCTTCAGGTGGGCCAGCACCAGTTTTTCAAATGACTTCATGACTACAGACGTTAGAGCCACAGGCCTGTAGTCATTTAGTCCTGTAATTTTGGGTTTCTTGGGGATGGGGATGATGGTGGAGCATTTGAAGCATGAAGGGACTTCGCACAGCTCCAGCGTTCTGTTGAAGATCTGTGTGAAGATGGGGGCCAGCTGGTCAGCACAGGATTTCAGACAGGCTGGTGTAACACAATCTGGGCCTGGTGCTTTTTTCCTTTTCTGCTTCCTGAAGACCTGGCGCACCGCATCTTCGCTGATCTGTATTGCAGGTGTGGGGGAGAGGGGGGATGCAGGAGGTGTGAATGGTGAGAGTGCTTGATTGGAGAGGTGTTCAGGGTGGGTTGCAGGAGTTGTGAGTGGTGTGAACAGTTGTTTGGAGAGGCATTCAGGGTTGGTTGCAGGAGTTGTGAATGGTGAGAGCGGTTGATTGGAGAGGTGATCAGGATGGGTTGCAGGAGCTGTGAATGGTGTGAACGTTTGTTTGGAGAGGCATTCAGGGTTGGTTGCAGGAGTTGTGAATGGTGTGAATGGTTGTGTGGGGAGGTGTTCAGGGCAGGTGATGGGTGTTCTTTCAAACCTGCAGTAAAACTCGTTCAGATCGTCTGCCAGTCGTTGATTTTCCACAGTGCTGGGGGGTGGTGTCTTGTAATTGGTGATCTTCTTTAGACTTTTCCACACTGATGCGGAGTCGTTCGAAGTGAACTGAGTCCTTATTTTTTCAGAATAATTCCTCTTTGCCACTTTGATCTCCTTTTCCAGTGTGTATTTAACCTGTTTATACAAGACATTGTCCCCCTTCCTGTAAGCATCTTCTTTGGCCTGACGGAGCTGTCTGAGTTTTGCAGTGAACCACGGTTTGTCATTGTTGTAATTTAGTTGAGTCTTGGTAGGAATACACATATCCTCACAGAAACTGATATATGATGTTACGGTCTCGGTGAGTTCGTCCAGATCGGTGGCAGCAGCTTCAAAAACACTCCAATCAGTGAAGTCAAAACAAGATTGTAAATCCTGCTCTGCTTCATTAGTCCATCTTTTTACAGTCCTTAATACAGGTTTAGCTGATTTTAGTTTCTGCCTGTAGGTCGGTATAAGATGAACCAGAAGGTGATCAGAACGTCCCAAAGCTGCTCGTGGAACAGAGTGAAATGCATCCTTTATTGTTGTGTAACAGTGATCCAATATATTACTGTCTCTTGTGGGACAAGTAACATGCTGTCTGTATTTTGGCAGTTAACGGGAGAGATTGGCTTTATTAAAGTCCCCAAGAATGATTAAAACAGAGTCTGGGTGTTGGGTTTCTGTGTCTGTGATCTGCTCAGCGAGTTTCTGTAAAGCTGAGCTCACGTGCGCTTGAGGAGGGATGTAAACACTAACCAGAATGAACGAGTGAAACTCCCGGGTCGAATAGAAAGGCTTGCAGTTAATGAAGAGCGTTTCGAGATTTGAGCAGCACGTCTTCTTTAACACAGTTACATCTGTACACCACCGTTCATTGATGTAAAAGCATGTCCCGCCGTCGCGCGATTTCCCCGTTGATTCTGCGTCGCGATCCGCTCTAAACAGCTGAAAGCCCGGCAGATGGAGCGCGCTGTCCGGTATGGTGTCATTCAGCCAAGTTTCCGTGAAACACAGAGCAGCAGAGTGAGAGAAATCTTTATTTGTCCGAGAGAGCAGAAGCAGTTCGTCCGTTTTGTTGGGTAGAGAGCGGAGATTTGCCAGATGGATGCTAGGCAACGGCGTTCGAAATCTGCGTTTTCTGAGTCTCACGAGCGCTCCCGCTTGCTTTCCCCGTCTGTGCGTCCTCTTGAAGCGTGTGATCAGCGCAGCCGCTCCGCCGACAAGAATGTCCAGCAAAACATCAGAATAGTCGAAAACCGGTGAAATATCGGGAGATGTGTGTTGCCGAATATCCAGCAATTCGTCCCTGGTGAAACTGATTGCAGGAATATAACTAAAGACAGGACAAACTAACAAAAACACAAAAACAACTGCAGAGCACGTCACGGAGGCAGCCATCCTGTATCGGCGCCACTACTCACTAATTCACACTGCATACACACATGCTGTATTTAAAAGCTTAAGGTAAAAGATATTAAACCCTAATTGTTAAAGCTATTCGGTAGCTAAGGCTAAGATGAAATGATGCTAAGTCGTGTTAGCTTAGTCACTTAAAGGCCGTGTTGCAGGGTAAATTTTTTTACAAATTTGTGCAATTTTCTTGATGGTAATAAACATTTAAACTGTTATCCATTGTATTTTATGTTGTTGGGTATCACAAAACGGAATATAATACGAAAAAGTAGGTACTATCTTACAGCGGTCTCCTTTCCCCCATAATGCATTGCATCACGTCACGTTGGGGAGAGAATTTACCAAAGCCCGCCTTGAGAGCATTGAGAGATATATAGATATATATAGATAGACTACATATATAGATAGATAGACAGAGAAACAGATAGATAGATATCGACCAACAGCGACCCAAACGCACTCACTTCCCTACAGCACAAGCTTTTCAGCGCAGTTTCCATGGGACGGCACCGCCCACACAAGCACCTGCCAAACACAGCGACAGACCCACGGCTACGTTTGCAACAACATTTTCACCGGAGGAAGAGATAAACGCTTAGAAAGGTCCATATAGCTAGCATGATGCCTTCTATTTCTAGATGACAAAGACAACGTTTACCAGTTCTACGACACTATGACAAAGGTTACCGGTACTTATCTGAACTAACATCATGATCACTGCCACTATATATAAAGAAAACGTTGATTTTTCACTCGGTGCTACTCAATGACAGTAAAAAAAAAAATAATAATAATATATATATATATATATATATATATATATAAATATATATATATATATATATATATATATATATATATATATATGTGTGTGTGTGTCTGTGTGTGTCGTTATTGTTCACTGCTGCTTGTAGACTAGCTCCAGTGCTCATTGCTGCGATGCTAAACGATAGCAACTCACCAGGACACTTCACCAACTCTCCACTCATTCTCTTCGGACCATGCATTTAATAAGCTTAGACGGCCATCAGTTCTTGGCAATTCCTCATTTGCCTTCTCAATTCTGGCAGGTTTCGAAATTACACAGCTGCAGGTCATCATACATGTTGGCTCTTGCCACCTCTTCCTCATCCCAGTCAGTCGCTATAACGTTAGTTCTGATGCTGCATTCCAGGCAGGTTTTTGAGCTCGTAATCACTATTTCATACCACGACTAACGACTTTGTACCATTCCAGGCAAGTTATGCCAAACTTTCTAAGTGCAAGAATTGTAACTAGATTTTTTTTTTTTTTATTGCAACGGTACATTGACCTAAAATCGTTTTTTCAACGTGTGCCACTTGCATAAATTGCATCCGTAGGCAGTATTATCCGCAGGGGCTGTCATTGTTGTTTTGCGTGCTGTGTGACCTCGGAGTACATCGATCTAGTACGAGACACGAGTTCATAGGTGGGAAGTCACGAGTTTGATTGCCGTTCCTGTGCACTTTCACAGGTTTAAGGTTGGAAAAACACGGGTTACGGGTTGCCTGGAACGCGGCATCATACTAGACTGAGGCTACCTTTCCTCGACTTCTCCCCAGCGTGACGTCATCGCCGAGTTGCATAAAAAAACGTTAATACCAAAAACTTAAAAAATAGGTCTTTAAGACTATTTTTGAGACATTTTAAAAATGATATACATATCTTGAGTGATTTATGTACCCATTAATCGAAAGTGTTGGTTAACCTGCAACATGGCCTTTAAGGTGGTCTGTGTACAACATGGCACCACCAGTGACAAGTCATTGTCATGGTAACCAATGCAATTGCAATTCAAGCAGTTTAGTGTCTGCCCATTTCAAAGAAGTTGCCCACAGTTTTAAAACGTGATGCTTTCAGTCCTTTGTTGCATAAAATAAACACTTCTGTGAGTGCTTCTCTGATTTTACAACAAACTTATTGCACTTGTTTAAATAAAAAATTAATAGGTTTGCTACAGGTATAAGATAAAGCCCGTTTAAACATATGTATTTGCAGTATTTGTGTCTTATACACGAATACTGAAGTACAGTAATACACCTTTAGTTTCACTCAGCAAGTGAACCACAGTAATGACCACCAGGTTGCTAGACTTGTATGCGATCGGTTGTCTAATAGGTGCGCTTCTCCCTGTACATCTTTGCAGCGATACAGTTCCTCCATGCAAGGCGAGAATGTTCACGAAGCACAAACAAGTGATCATTTTGACCCTTTTTGTCAAATGTTGTCAACGTATGCTGCTTGTGCATTCAGAAATCTCACTAGATTATTATTCAAATTAAATGGCAAAATTAATGTTTTTTGGGGTGAAAATACTAATTTGCTTAAGATTTTTGCACAGAAATTAACAAACGACATGGTTGCTACTTTACAATGAATGACCATATAGTCATTCACAGAGCTGATTAAAAACAGTGACAGACAGAACTCATTTTAAGTAATTATCAGAGTGATTGACAGAGATAGAGTAGAAACATTATGTGTGGTTTTGTATTAAATAATGACCCAGATTGGCAAATAAATTTTTTGCCTTACGGTGCATTCACACCAGGCGTGAATAGGAGCTAGGCTGTTTCCACTTTTTCCTGCACACATCCTCTGAATAAACACACAAATTATCTTGTTAGCGAAAAGTAGCTGTATTTTAGGGGGAAAATAGTTGTAAAAAATGACTGGAAGGCCGCGGGTCGATAAACGTGTATGTGACTCAAAAGTGAAATGTGTTTTTACATTTCCAAGCGAGGTCCTTTTTATTCCTGTCTCTATAGAAATATGAACTTGTATCATATAGCTCTGGGTGACTGCTCACTGACAATATCAGTCGTTCCTCCATGTTGAATGAGTGACTCCAGGCAGGCCTGCCGTCATAGCAGCAAGCAGGCTCCTGATTGGTTAACGTGGCGCGAATTGACGCCAAAGTTCAAATTTTTCAACTAAGGCTCCAGACGCAAATTTGCGTCATTAACGCGAGCTAGTTGTTTTTCTGATTAGTCTAAATGCTACAATGTCGTGTCTTGCCTGTTTGCCCTTTGCAGGTCATTTGAGTAGGGGTCATTGTGGCTGAAACCAGAGAACAAGCCAAATGAGCAGCCGAGCAGATGGCCATAACTTACCAGGGCATCCAACCTGTTTTTTCAGGTATTTGTAAACAAAATCATATTCAGAAAAAGACGGCATAATGGAGTACTAAACAAATGTCGAGGAGTATCACATTCATCTAATCCTACTAAGGACCACAAGATCTTTATTATTAAGGAAGCCATTGAACACCAGTTATTTGACCCAAAGTGAAAAATGGAAAGAGGAAATGTGGGAGAAGGTTTTGAGAAAGCAGATCACATACTGGAGGGTTTGTACAATTCAATCTGAATCAAATTTTGGATGCTTTTTTTAAATTGTTCTTTGCCGCATGCAGCTTTTACTCAGGTCTGTATTGCCCCATGGACATAAAAGGTTGGATATTATTCAATATAAAGATGTATTTGTTTTATTAATTATAAATTTATTAATATAGCATGACAAAAAGTGATCGAAAAATCCCTCTTGGCATTGACTCCAATAAGATCACATGTCATGTGAAGAGGTAGGGAGGTGGATTTGGTGGCAAAGTCAGGAAGATTGTATCATTATCTGCAATTGCTGCTACAGCCACTTAAAAGTGTGGCAAAATGAGACTTGTACCTTTTACAGAAAAGGCACTTATTTAACTGCTTTTATATTTGCCATTATTGCTTACATTTAAGTGCACTGCTTTCTTATTTCTGTGAAGTGCAACGAAAGTATGCTATGAAAGCAGCCTTTAACACAATACTAAAAGATAATGCTAAGTACAGACTGTACACTCAAATTTAACCACACTACTGGTCGTGCTGTACGAGGTGTACTAGAACGTGGAGATGACATGTTAATCACCAGTGGCAGGTCCCCTTTCTGGGGAAAGTACAAGGTAATGTTCCACTATTGATAACGATATGTTGACTGTATGTTTGACTATACGATCGGGGACCCAGTGAAACGCAGGAGACGAGAGATCCAATCACAGTATGGGTTTTAATAGGTAATCCAAAGAGAAATCAACAAGCAGGGGTCAAAACCATAAATCCATCCAACAAATAAACAAACAGTGAAGGAACAGTAAAGGGAACAGGAACTCAGAAGACGAGGAACTCGGAAGGCGAGGAAACTGGGTGATGGAAAGAAAGGACTCCATCCAGACAAACAGAAAAGAACTGGTTAATATAGGGAGGATAATGACTAACAAGTGAAGACACCTGAGTGCAATTAACAGGAGTGCAATTATTGTGATGAAGGGACAAGGCTTTGTGGGAATTGTAGTGCCTACGGTGAGGTGCCTATGGGGAAGTGAGACCACTAGTGGAGACTCAGGGAAACAGAGACCAGACAGTGTGACATTACCCCCTCCTCCACGGAGCAGCTACCAGATGCTCCACCCGAACCCAAGAAGAGACCAAGGAACACAGAGACCAGGAGGGAGGTGGAGCGGCGGAGGACCAGGGGGAGTGACGGAGGGCCAGGTAAAATGGGGATACAGAGAGAAGAGGAGCAAAAACAAAAACAAAACACAAGTCCAGGAAGGACATAACGCTCAGTGTCCCAGGGCCGAACCGACAGGGCAGGAATCCAGAGAGGAGCAAGGTGGAATTGGAGCCCTGCAGTTGAGACAGAAGCCCCCCAGGGCGGCGAAGAAGACCACCGCATCCGTGCAGTCGAGACAGAAGCCCACCAGGGCGGCGCAGAAGACCACCACATCCATGCGGTCGAGACAGACGCCCACCAGGGCGGCGCATAAGACCACCACATCTGTGCGGTCAAGACAGAAGCCCACCAGGGCAGCGTAGAAGACCACCACAGTGGGATCGAATTAACAGGAGAGCAATTCTGGTTAGGCAAGTCTGAAACAGAGAACATGAACAAGTTAAGGGTGGCCTCCGTGGCCACGACAGGATCAGTCGAGCGCTCAGAGAGTTCGGCTGAGTCGTGACGAGGCTTTGGAAGTTCCGCAGAAACGAGGAGAGGCTCTGGTAGTTCAGCCGAGATGAGGAGAGGCTCTGGTAGTTCAGCCGAGACGAGGAGAGGCTCTGGTAGTTCAGCCGAGACGAGGAGAGGCTCAAGTAGTTCAGCAGAGACGTGGGGAGGCTCTGGTAATTCCATGGTGTTTAGACTGGATTCAGGAAGATCATTGGTGACTTGCATTTGTTCATGAAGATCAATGGTGACTTGCCTTTGCCCATGAAGATCATTGGTGACTTGCAATTGTTCATGAAGATCAATGGTGACTTGCCTTTGCCCATGAAGATCATTGGTGACATGACTCTGCTCATGAAGATCAATGGTGACTTGCCTTTGCCCACGAAGAACACTGGTGACTGGACTTTGCCCACGGAGATCATTGGTGACTTGCCCTTGCCCATGAAGATCAATGGTGAGATGCCTTTGTCCATGAATATCAATGGTGACTTGCCTTTGCCTATGAAGAACACCGGTGACTTGACTTTGCCAATGAAGATTACCGGTGACTTGACTTGACTGGAGTGTCATTGGTGACTAGCCCTGACTCTGGAGTGTCATTGGTGACTAGCCCTGACTCTGGAGTGTCAACGGTGACTAGCCCTGACTCTGGAGTGTCAACGGTGACTAGCCCTGACTCTGGAGTGTCAACGGTGACTAGCCCTGACTCTGGAGAGTCCACGGTGACTAGCACTGACTCTGGAGAGTCCACGGTGACTAGCACTGACTCTGGAAGGTCAACAGTGACTAGCCTTGACTCTGGAGGTTCAACGGTGACTAGCCCTGACTCTGGAGGGTCAACGGTGACTTGATCTGACTCTGGAGGGTCAACGGTGACTTGATCTGACTCTGGAGGGTCAACGGGAACCTGACTCGACTCTGGAGGGTCAACGGGAACCTGACTCGACTCTGGAGGGTCAACGGGAACCTGACTCGACTCATGTTAAATGTTAAATCATGTTAAACTCTTAACCTCAATTTACATGTCCGGGACTTTTACATTCTTTAATATTTTTATTATGCAGTTAATGTTTTATAAAAGTAACAAGGAACTTGCTTAGGCAATTGTAGGATGTAGATTAATTCACATTTGTTATAATAGCTGTTAACGTCTAAGCATAAATGTTAAGTGAACTGATTTTATGAAAATTAAAGTATCTCAACAAGCGTGAATAACTCTAAAATGTTCTTGAGACATGATTTCATGCAGAACTTCTTTAGTAGATTACTTATCATTCCGGAAACATCTGGTAATAGTTGGATGTTAAATCAGGATTACTGTTGATGTCTACATAAATATAATAAATGTTGTGTGATTTGATAAGATCAACTCAATAGCTTTAAATCAGAATAAAATGTAATAACAAGATGATGATTATGATGTTTTCATATGTTCAGAGCCCACGGCTGAGCTGGTCCAGAAGTTGATTCACTTTGTGCAACCTACCGAAAACAATCAATCATTTCAAACAAATCAATTATAACAATCAAAGTAAGTATTTATTAGGATTTTTTTAAGTATTTATTTAATCTAGATTTGGAAAGCACAAGTGTGTTACTGTAACTCTCATACCATCTTTGTGAAGTGTGTGGCACAAGCCAGACATGCCCGCTCTGGGTTGGCAGGGCTGTTCAGCTGGAAGGGGCCAGTTAAACCTGCATCTTTTCGAGCTGCAGTCACAGCATCTTTAATAGCGAAGAATACAGAACTGCCCAGAAAAAGAGTCGGCTCTCCGATTCCCTGAAACAAGAGGATGAGAATGCTTTAATTTGCAGTGATGTTAACTCTAGAGCAGATCTTGAAAAACAGTAAGAATATTACAAAAATCATAACTAGGGTACAATATTAAAGGGTTAGTTCACCCAAAAATGAAAATTATGTCATTAATAACTCACCCTCATGTCATCCCAAACCAGTAAGACCTCCATTTACCTTCGGAACACAGTTTAATATAATTTAGATTTAGTCCGAGAGCTCTCAGTCCCTCCATTGAAACTGTGTTTGCGGTATACTGTCCATGTCCAGAAAGGTAAGAAAAACATCATCAAAGTAGTCCATGTGACATCAGAGGGCCAGTTAGAATATTTTGAAGCATCAAAAATACATTTTGGTCTAAAAATAGCAAAAACTACGACTTTATTCAGCATTGTCTTCTCTTCCGGGTCTGTTGTGAGAGAATTTTTAAAAAAGCAGTTTGTCATATCCGGTTCGCGAACTAATCATTCGATGTAACCGGATCTTTTTGAACCAGTTCACCAAATCGAACTGATTCGTTTTAAACGGTTCGCGTCTCCAATACGCATTAATCCACAAATGACTTAAGCTGTTAAATTTTTTATTGTGGCTAACACTCCCTCTGAGTTCAAGCAAACCAATATCCCGGAGTAATTCATGTACTCAAACAGTACACTGACTGAACTGCTGTGAAGAGAGAACTGAAGATGAACACTGAGCCGAGCAAGATAATGACTCGTTCACGAGTCAAGAACTGTTTCTGTCAGACGTGTCCGATTCAAGAACCGATGAACTGATGATACTGCGCATGTGTGATTCAGCGTGAAACAGACTGACACACAGAGCGTCTGAACCAAACTGATTCTTTGGTGATTGATTCTGAACTGATTCTGTGCTAATGTTATGAGCCCAGGTAAACCGAAGGCATGAATGAAGGGCAATCATTGTCAATGACGGCATTACGTCGAGCGAAAAAGAACCGGTGAACCGTTTTCTTCAACCAGTTTATTGAATCGAACTTTCCGAAAGAACTATTGGTGAAAAAAACGATGCAACCGGTTCGTGACTCGTGAACGAGTCATTATCTGGCTCGGCTCGGTGTTCATCTTCAGTTCTCTCTTCACAGCAGTTCAGTCAATGTACTGTTTGAGTACATGAATTACTCCAGGATATGGGTTTGTTTTAACTCAGAGGGAGTGTCAGCCACATTAAAAAAGTTAACAGCTTAAGTCATTTGTGGATTAATGCATATTGGATATGTGAACCGTTTAAAATGATTCAGTTTGATTTGGTGAACTGGTTCAAAAAGATCCGGTTACATCGAATGATTCGTTCGCAAACAGGATATGACAAACTGCTTTGTTTTGAACTCTCTCACAACAGACACGGAAGAGAAGACAATGCTGAATAAGTTCGTAGTTTTTGCTATTTTTAGACCAAAATGTATTTTCGATGCTTCAAAATATTCTAACTGACCCTCTCATGTCACATGGACTACTTTGATGATGTTTTTCTTACCTTTCTGGACATGGCCAGTATACCGTACACACAGTTTCAATGGAGGGACTGAGAGCTCTCGGGCTAAATCTAAATTATCTTAAGTATCGTACAGTAGCAGATATCCATAATAAAGAGAAGATGAGTGAATCACCTTTGATGAATAGATGGCGTGAGGGTTGGATGAGCCGGATAAAAGGTAGACGTTAAACTTCAGAGGGACGTCACAGAAGGATGGGATCTTGTACTGGCCTGGTCCACGTGTGTACAGAACACCAGATGGAGAAAACTTGAGCTCCTCCATGGTGTAGAGACCCAGACCCTGCATGAATGCTCCCTCAATCTAAAACAGACATAAATATTGTATAAGAATATGTATTTTTGTGAACAATAACACTGTACATTTTGATATATTGCAAAATATTACTACAATTTAAATAAACTGTTTTCCATTTAAATATGTTTGAAAAAAAGTAATTGGTATTCCTGTGACAGCAAAAGAAGAATTTTCTGCAGCCATTACTCAAGTTAAATGATCCTTCAGAAATCATTCTAATGATTAGGTGCTCAAGAAACAGTCATTATCAATGTTGAAAACAACTTAATCATTTTGTGGTAAACAAAAGATTAAAAAAGAAATTTTCTAAGGGAGTATATTTAGGTCAATAGCCCATATGTATAATATAATATAATATAATATAATATAATATAATATAATATAATATAATATAATATAATATAATATAATATAATATAATATAATATAATATAATATAATATAATATAATATAATATAATACAAAATAATATAGGGCACTAGAGTGTGAGCAATTTGGCCGCACGTGCAACCTAGGGTGGCAGTTAGGAATTTTTTCCACCGATTAATCGATGTGTGACTACCCCCGTAAAACTGATATCACTGTGGTGGTGGTGGTGGGGGAGGGGGGTATCGTATGAATCTTCGCTTGAGTTTTTCCTCTTTCCCTCACTTTCCTATGCTTAAATAGCTTGTGTAGGAACCGTGTGCATTTTACTTTTCACTTGTAGCGGCTATTCGGCATCAACTGCTTTAAATTCAAGCAACAACAAAATACAACGTAGAACATAGTACTTTTATTAACAAATGGAATAAAAATACACCATGCTCCTGTATATGCCTAATATAAAAAAACGAATAACTTACAAAGTTTAAGTAGGTAGAGGTACAAAACTAAAAGTCAATAAAGAATGAAGAACAAATAATTTTGAAATGTAGAACGTTCAGCCCAAGCCCGACAGGCACCGACTTTTTTTTTTACACCCCTTGAGTCTGGCTTCGGGCTTTAAGTTTTAAGTATGTCATTAGTGGGGGTGTGGTCTTTTCACCTGTGGCTCATCATTGGGCCTATAAGAGCTCCAGCATGGTGGATCTGGGGAGCGCGCAACGATGTGACGGCACTTGAATGAGCGGCTCCTTTTGGTTTTGTTATTTGTGTTGACATTCATGCACACCTTCAGCTTCCAGTCCTCTCTCATGCATTCTTCACTACTGACATTCATACTTCACACTGACTACTGATGGTTTGGTTATCTTTTGTTAAATATATTATTTTGTTAAATAAATCTTTTCTTTTTCCTACTTGCCCGCCTGTGTTGCCTCTCGTTAATGTTGCAACTATGAACTGATTGTAAAAATACTGTGCTACTGCGACAGTCGAGAGCGGCTCGACAGTGTTTAGTATGAAAGAGTTTTTGTTTTAGATTTGTTTTATTTCGTTAAGTAGTAATTTAAAGTTTTCTTTAGATATATTTATCATGTCTGTGAGACATGTCGCATTTTTTAACTCATTTTAAAGACGAGACTGCAGAAAGCGCATCATGTTTGTTTTCTTTATTTTATAAAAGTACAAAGTTTTGTTGATATTGGGAATGCACACAAATAGAAATAGACACTTTGCAGTTACGAATGATGCATTACTCTTACCCTTATAAGCAAAAATGAGGGTGCATCCACCGGGAAAAAAAAATGTAAATAATCATGCCATTGCCTCCATTTCCTGAAGTGTCTCCGCACAAACTATTGGATATAGCACACATTTATCTAGCTTTAACGTTTAAACATTGTTACATGCTTGAACGGTTTTATATCTATAGAATTTATTTTTAGGCAAGTTGTGAAGATTTGAGAAGGCTAAATTGATCAAACATAGGCTCACTGTCTGTCTTACATTTAACAAACAAAAAATCCCCCAAGCATTTTTCTAAAATTAACTTTATATATAAAAAAAAAATTAATAATAATAATTACTTTGCTATTACATACAAAACTGAACTATTTTAATAGCTGAAACAGTAGTATAAGCTGTTTAGGGACTTATCAAATCAGACACTAGAGCATCCCTTCATTCAGACGCAGTGGAAGATCTGATCAGAATTAGTGTTGAGTGACCAAGTTTGGAAGATTTTGCTGCATGAGGGAGTGTGGCCAGCTGGTTTAGCCAAGGCCAAAGACCAAGAAGGCCAAACTACAGGAGTTGGCCATCCAAGGGTCATGTGACTGCAATGGAGGATATAGTCCATAAGACATTGAGCCATGAGATGTTCAGTTTGAAGCCCTTAAAACGCTTAATTTGAATAACTGAAAACACTTGATGTTTTAAAGGGATCGCCGGGTATTAAGACATGTATAGCTTAATATAACAAATGATGTCTCTTTTTGAAATATGTAATAGAAAACCCACGATAGATGTATGTTATGTAAAAAAAAAACATTTGTACATTGTGCGTTAATGATGTCAAATGATGGCACTCGGCGAGCTCTTGGCACTTTTTACAGTGACACAACTCAGAATACACAACTCAAGAAAATAAAATACGTTTGGCTTTGGGTTGTAATTTTCAGTCGGAGGGCAACAAGAGAAGCAATATAGACTTCACTGATTTCCATGTGATAAAAAGAGCCTTTGAGGTTTTTAGTGGACCACAGCTACTGAAACAGCTTACAAATGGCTGAGACAAGAAACGCTATACCATCCTGTTAGGATGTAAACATTCCGATGCTAATCATGATGCTGCGGCCGCTGGATGAGTTTCTCAGCATGGATTTCCATTGAGATCCGGGGCGTTTAGACTCCTTGTGGGGAAAAGTCGATGATACAGCATTTGGTTTAAGCCTATACTAATATCCATCATCACATGTAAGCTCTTTCAGTAGCTATAGTCATCATATCAGTATTTTATTTTCAGAGTTGTCTATTCTGACTTGTGTTGTGGTTAAAACAGCAATAGGTAGCAGTAGTATCTCGCAGAGTGCAACCATATTACATCAGAATAATGGGGCCTCCCCTAGTCCAAAATATGTATAAAAATGTGATTGAAAAAAAATATAACAAATCTTTAATGGGTTCTACGTATTTTTAGTAAGGACATAATTTACGTTATACTAAGCTATACAAGTCTTAATACCCAGGGAAATCTTTAAGTTTACATTTCAGCTCAGTAAAGCACTTTAAGCACCAACACTTTTTTTTTGTTACCTTTCTTGAAGAATTGTGCTTCAAATAAAGAACTTTATGTTGACCAGATTGTTAGTTAATCATTTACAAGGTAATATTGCCTATATGGACAGTGATTAAAAAAAACCTTGTAAACTGCTCTGTTAAATGCAATACGGTCGAAAATTTGGGTGCACCTAACTTTTGTGTAATAAATAAATGTAGGCACACCAGTGCGAAAAGTTAGTCTAGAGTCCTGTTATACAATATAATATAATGCTAAACAAAGTTATGTTTACATTTAATACAATTTATGACAATTATGAACAAAATATATTACAATTATTAAAAATACATATATTTTGCTCAATATTTACTCTTGGACCTGACACAAGGGGTATCTAACACTTCTGTTAATGGGCAATGGGGTTTAATAAAAAAATAATAATTTCTGTTAAGAGAGGAAACATCATGTTTGGGAGGAAGTCTGGGAGGGTGCTAAAAATATTTTTTTAGTTTTGTTTTAATGTATGACTGAAATTGGTACTCTGGTCACTGTTTATGGTCATGCCGCTCGATACAGGATTACTAGTGTGAAATACTTTGAGAAATGCAAATGATTTTGAGTTTGGATCTAGATTTAAACCCTTTGTCATTATTACTAGGACTGCCTGATAGTAAGGTAACTTCTCTGGCTAACAGAAGACTCTTTAATGTGTAATCATGACATTTTCAGCACGGAAAAACATTATTTTGCAGTGGACCTCTGATAAAGCCCCCTCTGTGAAGGGATGGCAAAAAGTGTTAATGGAGCTATTACCACTGGAATACCTTACTTGTATCATTAATTCAAAAAGGGACCATTTCTACAAAATATGGGAACCGTTTGTAAATTATCTGGACCCTGGGATTGCCAATATTGTGCGGTTTGCTTTTCTTGGATGAAAACGTATGCACTTCTGTAAGATGAGAACTTCAACCAATATGATGAATCTTTGGTAATTTGATTTAGTTCTTATTTTTATCTTCTTAAGATCCAAGTTAACGGATTTTTTATATGTCTTTGTCTATTGTGACTTGTAGTTTGTGAAAAATCAATAAAAAAAAAACACGAATCATTGTAGAGATCACTTTACCTGACCAATGTCAATGGATGGATTTATACTTCTGCCCATGTCAACAACAATATCTGTCCTCAAGGTCTATGAAGAAAAGATGTAGTATGTCAGATTAGTTTTAGATGAGTGACAAGACAAATAGCAGAAAATGTACATGCCACATGCATCATATTTGGATTTACCCTATACTCTCCATTCAAACAGTCCAGTTCAACCTCACTGCAGCCCGCTGCATAAGTGAAGTAAGCATATGGCTTGCCTTCCTGCTTCTCCCAGTCCATGTCTAGATCATGACCTCTGAAAAAAGACAAAATTCTCATTAAACATTAAACAAAAACTCAATGTTTTGTCTAGTTTTAAGCCTTTGTTTGCTTTTTTGATAATGCACTGAAGAACACACTGATGACAAACAACTTCCACTTTAATGTCTCAAAGTACATTTAAAAAACAAAAACGCTCCTTTTAAATGAAATTTGGCCAGTTTACCTGTAGTATCCTGTGGCTGACAGACTGATCTTCTCCAAAAATGCTGATGTAATCTTTAAAGACAAAAAATAAAATAAACATTAAATATCTAAAAAATAAAATATATCATAATTTTTTTTTTAATGGTCTGTAACACGTGGCTTTGAGTAGCTTATTGTTTTCATTAAAAGGAGCAATACTGATATTATGAAATAATAATAATAAAAAATATAAAATTTCATATTTTAATAAAACACAAATTATAAATGTTTAAAAAATTAATTACAATGAAATTAAATCTTGCACCAAATAACACAGTAAATTTACCTAACTGTAGATTATATTAATATAGAATTATTAATACAAATCAAATAATGTGCAACTATTTCAGAAATGTATTGAACGTGGCAGATTCTATCAGATTTTGAAGTCCGAACTATGTGTACTATCCACACAAAACATGTTTAAGCATCAAAAAGCAACAACTTTAACGGTTTGTCCACTTTACCCAGTTCTGCCATGTTCCCTTAGGATTCTTCTTTCTGACTGGTTCTAGTCTGTTGTATAGTATTTGACACGCATCCTGCAAAAGTATTATTTGAACAATCCAAAAATAATGCATTAATAATATTTTATGATTTCTTCAAATGTGCCTCCTTTAGACAAAATAAATACATCTTTCAAGATCAACAAATCATGTCATCCAGACAGCATTTCAAAATCTGGTGTTCGATACCTTCACAGCCATTCCATTAGCGTCTGTACCAAAGGACGCAGCAGATGGGCAGGTATTCGGGACGCATTGTGTGCTTGTCTCAGAGATGTGGATCAAAGCAGCAGGAATATTCAGCTCTCGACTCGCCACCTGTGAGAAAACCGCTGAGATTAGCCCAAAAACGATGAAATCTTTACAGATACATTCAGGAAGTGGTACCTGTTGGACTTTAGTGTGTATGCCTTGGCCCATTTCCGTCCCACCGTGGCTCACTAGCACAGACCCATCCTTATAAATATGCACGAGAGCGGCAGCCTTTGTTAAAAACAAACAAAAACACCAAAAGGTCATTTGGAATTCATTTAAAATAATATAGACACTGTGGCATGTTTAAGAAGATTGTAACCTGGTTGAGGAAGCCCTCAGCAAACCCAATGCCATATTTGATGGGCACAATGGCGATTCCTCTTTTTTTGAACTGGTTCTGCTGATTAAAAAGATCGATGGTGTGCCGGCGCTGCCTGAAGTCAGCTTTGTCCATACACTCGTTCCAACAGCGGACAAGATTCTCTGGGTCAAACTCCATCTTGTAGTGAGTGAGGGACACTTCCTTGTACATGTTGATCTCCCTGATCTGCAAAAATAAAATGGACAAAAGCACAAATGATGAGAAAATGAAAATAAATAAGTAGACTAGATTTACTATTTATTTACTCCTTCCCAGAAAAGGCTTTATTTATGACAATCAATCAATAATCATTAACATATCAGCATCAAAGGCTATATTGATTCCAATAAACAAACAAATAGATAAATATTAATTACGATATCAGCAAAGGCTATATTAATGCCAGTAAATAGTAGTGTTCCTGTGGCTCAAGTAGTAGAGCATTGGGTTAGCTGCGCAAGGTTGTAGGTTCGATTCCCAGGAAACACATGCAAAAAAATGCTAGCCTGAATGCAATGTCAGTCGCTTTGGATACAAGCGTCTGCTGAATGCATATATAAGTGAATGAATCATAAATATGAATTTTCTATCAGCATCAAAGGCTATAATAACGAATTTATACTGCATAATGATGGGACAATTTTGTGACTGAGTGACACCGACCTCTTCAGGCAGGCGGCTGAGTTTGAGTGCAACATCATCAATCATACTCTCAACGACCAGCATGCACTGGGGCACACCGAACCCTCGGAATGCAGTGTTGGAGGGAAGATTAGTCTTGCAAGCTGCCGATCGTCCACGCAGGTTAGGAATGTTATAGGCATTATCAAAATGCAGGAGGATCTTCTCTGCCACCTTCAAAAGAAATATATAATAAAAGTGATACAGTGTTCATTTCATACTATATATTGTCCAGTGACTTTCACACAGGTGTCTATAGTGGACAGAGTAGCACCCTGAACAAGTAGCTTCCACTTTTAAACCACTATTTTGATCCCCAGCAGGAAGGCAAATCATCTCACCAGTACGGATTCATCTACTACGTTTCCAGCGTTGGCATAGTACTGGAAATCAGCTGCTGTTATCCTCCCATTCTTCATAAAGCCTACCTGTTAAAGTAAAAATATGCAAATTAATTGCATGATTACAGATTAGATAATAGCTGTTATTAGCTTAAGTGTTTAGAAAAAGCACTAGCCTTATATTTTCCCCACACCGGGTGGCGTCCTCCTGTAATTAACATGTCCTCTCCTCTCTCCAAAACACATCGCACTGGCCGTCCAGTCCTGAACAGAGAGAGAAAGGAAGTGTTATACTTGCCAAACTTCTACATGTTAAAAGTATTAATGTGGTAAATACAAAATTTAATTTGTAATTTAAATAATCATGATGAATCTGATGTTAGTGTCCAACTAATTTTGACTCACTTCCAAGCAGCAACAGCAGTGATGGAGGCCAAAATTGCGGTTTTGGTGACCTTGCCTCCAAAGGCTCCACCCATTCGCTTAACGTGACAGGAAACACGATTGGATGGGATTCCCAGCGTCTCAGCAACTGACTCCTACAACAGATTAGAACAAAACATATATTTCTTGCACGTTTAAATCCATGATCTGAATTTTTTTTTTTCAAATAAATAATAATAATCAATTAATTAAATTAAATAAAACCTCAGCTGCTAACTTTTAAAATGAATTGGAACAAACTTTTAGTTTTTTTACATGTTTATCTCTTACGATTTCCCAATGGAGTGCCCATGATCTCCACCAGAGGGGACTCCATACATGACTTTTACTATTAACTCAAGACTCCATTTCCCATAATCCTTTGCCCACACTTATCAGCAGAAGTCACCAGACTCTCATCAGTCACACACTATAAAAATGGCACACACACACACAATCACACCGCTGATGATTGTTAAGCCTGTAGTGCTCTTCTTTGTTCTTTTGTTCCTTGCCTTGTTTTTTTGATTATTTACCACCTGCTCTGACCATTGCCTTTGTATTGGATTACCCTTTTGCCTGTGCCTAGGATATTATTGTTTGCTGGTGTTTTGATCCTGCTTGTCTGAACACGATTTTAATAAAGCCTTGCTTTTGGATCCTCTACTGCACTGTCACGCCTCCTATGTTACAATCTCCTTGACCTGCAAAGGATCTGACTACGATAAATAACAAAACAAAATAAAAATACTGCTACTGACTTCCTACAATTAACAAACTTTTTTGCATGTACATTTATCCTGTGAAATATAGAATAATGCAATTAATACAATGAATACAATATAAAAAAATATATACATTTAAAGCAAAATAACCAAATTAATTAAAGGACACTTTTGTTTCAAAACTATTTCTATGTGTAACTGAGCAGATATTAAACATACTTGTGTAAATGCTGGGTGCTGAGTGGACAAATAAACTTTCATCTCCTTCTCTTCCCCAACTGGAATGACCAGAAAACTCTGTGTTTCCAAGTAGAAATGCTCCTGTCCTCCAATCCGAATCTCTCCTATAAAGCATGTAGAACCATGTTATAGAACATGATTGAGGTAATCTGAAAGAAATGCCGCGTTCCCACCGAAATTACCCGGAACATTTGTACCAGGAATTTTTTTTCCCAGGAACTTTTTTCCCCCCAGACCTGTTGCTTTCTGCGTTTCCACCGCGGTGTAAAGTACCGGGAAGATTAGGCAAGTAGACTGGTGACGTAGCTCTGCGCGCGTTTCTCAATACAAAGTACGCTGATTTTGGGCGTGCATCCTCCTCGGTAGTTCAGACTTTGTGCATTCTTTTCTGGAGTATGATGTCCGCGACTAGCAAGTCCGGTAAATCTGTAAACAGCAGCGTACTTAATAACTTCAGTCAGCTGACCATGGCTACTGCAATTTTCCTCTCTGTATATTTACAATAAAAATAATTATAAATTTTTTATAATAAATAAAAAACAAATACCACTGCCTCCTTTCGTTTTCATTTTAACATAAGAACAGCTGCAGAAATGTACTTAGTTCAGGGATATGTATATATATATATATATATATATATATATATATATATATACAGCCATTACAATGAAACAAAATATTATATAAATTTGCCTTTTTTATTTTCATTTTAACATATAGATAAATTGAATACAGACCAAAGAAAACCTGTTACATTTACCCCGCAGCTGAATTATATTTTATGTTTAACCACTAAAGAGAAATCAGAGCCAGCGGCACACATCAGAAGGTCTAGCCGAGGTTAGGCTGCTTCTCAGTGGATAGATGATCACTGAGCTCCCGCTGATTGCGTGGAGCTGACCGTCTCTGAGATCGGCGAAAATAGGCGCTGTCTTTATAAATAAACCACAGATTTGAGTTTTAAACAACTAAATTCTCGCCTGAAATACATTTAAAATTACACTTCATGACACAATAACACTAATCTTTTGAAAATGATCCGAATAAATGCTGCTTGAACTCAGCTGACCATGGCTACTGGAATTTTCCTCTCAGTATATTTACAATAAAACGAAATCGGATATCAAATACCACTGCCTCCTTTCGTTTTCATTTAAACATAATAACAGCTGCAGAAATGTACTTAGTTCAGGGATATGTGTATATACAGCCATTACAATGAAACTAAATATTATATAGATTCGCCTTTTTTATTTTAATTTTAACATATAGATACATTGAATACAGACCAAAGATAACCTGTTAGATTTACCCAAAACGAATTATATTTTATGTTTAACCACTAAAGAGACATCAGTGCCAGCGGCACATATCAGAAGGTCTAGCCGAGGTGAGGCTGCTTCTCTGCGGATACATGGGGACTGAGCTCTCGCTGATCGCGTGGAGCTCACCGTCTCTGAGATCGGCGAAACACATTTTTAAATAGGCGCTGTCTTTATAAATAAACCACAGATTTGAGTTTTAAACAACTACATTCTCGCCTGAAATACTTTTAAAATTACATTTCATGACACAATAACAGTAATATTTTGAAAATGTTGATCCGGTTAATGGTGGTTGAACTCAACAAATGCTGCGTGAACTCAGGATGTTTAGCGCCCAAACCCCGCCCCCGAAAGTTCCGGAACTTTGAAAAAGTACCACCTCGCCAGCAGGGACTTTCTGAGGGGCATTTTTTTTACCTGGAACTTTGTTTAGTTCCTGGTTCCTGCGGTGGAAACACACCGAGGACCAGGCCAAAGTCCCTAGTTCCTGGGTAAAGTTCCTGCGGTGGAAACGGGGCAAAAGTGCACAATCTTACCTTCATACACATGTTCAGCCTCTCTCAAACCCTTTTCCACATCTCCTCGCTCAATCTGTCTCCTGGGTAGGAAGAAAGACTCTTTTTCGATAGCTTCCTGAAAACAAGATCCAAAAGCAGGTGTATAAGAACAGAATATACAGTTAGGTGTGAATAAAAATGAGAGCAGCTGGATTATTTCTTCTCACCTCCACAGTGAAGATGCGATCCTGCAGATCTTCATAGCTGACCTTCACTGCTGCTGCCCCACGTTTAGCATATGCTTTGGAATCTGCAACCACAGCGCAAACCATCTGACCAACACATGTCACCTGAGGATGAAGAAGAGATTCCAAATTGTGCCTTAATTTGAGGAATTTTAATACTTAAAACAAATACCTCACATAAAAAAAAAACACTAAATAATACACAGACCTCATCTACAGCCAGCAGTTCTTCGTCATATCCTGTAAAGGTTCTGAACCTTTTGCCTGGTATGTCTTTAGCAGTGATAACGTCCACCACACCGGGCAGCTTTAGAGCTTCACTGAAGTCAATATGACTGTGATGGTAAGAAAATGCAACCATTTAGGTATGAAGTTACTAATTTGTGCCACTGCTGGTTTCAATTTCGTGTCACAGTAGTGAGCAACCATATAAAATAAAATAAATGTTATATTTATATATACATACACACTCACTGGCCACTTATTAGGTACACCTTGCTAGTACTGGGTTGGACCCCCTTTTGCCTTAAGAACTGCTTTAATTCTTCATGGCATGGATTGGACAAGATGTTGGAAACATTCCTCAGAGATAGCATCACGCAATTGCTGCAGATTTGTCGGCTGCACATCCATGATGTGAATCTCCTGTTCTACCACATCCTAAAGCTGCTCAATTGGATTGAGATCTATTGACTGTGGAAGCCATTTGAGTAAAGTGAACTCATGGTCATGTTCAAAAAACCATTATAGTGCATTATCTTGCTGGAAGTAGCCATCAGAAGATGTGTACACTTTAGTCATAAAGGGATGGACATGGTCAGCAGCAATACTTAGGTGTCAAGAAAATATCCCCCACACCATTACACCACCACCACCATCCAGAACCGTTGAGACAAGGCAGGCTAGATCCATGCTTTTATGTTCTTTACACCAAATTCTGACCCTACCATCTGAATGTTGCAGCAGAAATCGAGACTCATCAGACCAGGCAACATTTTTCCAATCTTCTATTGGAAATTGAATTGTAGACTCCGTTTCCTGTTCTTAGCTGACAGGAGCGGCACCCGGTGTGGTCCTCTGCTGCTGTAGCCCATCTGCTTCAGAGATGGTATTCTGCATACCTTAGTTGTAACAAGTGGTTATTGGAGTTACTGTTGCCTTTCTATCATCTCTAACCAGTCTGCCCATTCTCCTCTGACCTCTGACATCAACAAGGTATTTTCATCCACACAACTGCCACTCACTGGATATTTTCTCTTTTTCAGACCGTTCTTTGTAAACCCTAGAGATGGTTGTTCTTGAAAATCTCAGTAGATCAGAAGTTTTTAAAAAACTTAGTTCAGCCCGTCTGGCACCAACAACCATTCCACGTTCAAAGTCACTTAAATCCCCTTTCTTCACCATTCTGATGCTTGGTTTGAACTTCAGCAAGTCATCTTCACCATATCTAGATGCCTGCCGCCATGTGATTTGCTCATTAGCAATTTGTGTTACCAAGCAATTGAACAGGAGTACCTAATAAAGTGGCCGGTGAGTGTATTTATTTATTTATTTATTACCACATTATCATTGACTGAATGAATGAATGACATATCATTGACATATCAGTATTCAAGGCTATATTCATGACAATGAAAAATATTTATTGAAATTTCACCATTGTAGGCTATATTTACGTATGACTACAAATGAATAAAAATTCAATGTCATATCAGCATCAAAAGCTATTTTCATGACAATAAATAAACAAATAAAAACATAATTTAATCTGAATTCATTTTAATTTGTAATTTAATATATGTATGATAAAATAAAAAAGTTAAAAAAAAAATAATAATAATAATTCATTTAATTAATAAATTTTTTTATACATTTTTAAAAGGTATTTGTGCAAATTGTCTTACGTGATCTTAGCGTGTGGCCTGGAGCTTGTCACGATCACGAGGAAAAGTTCACCATCGGTTCGCAGTAGGTCATCACAGTATACGGCCTCTCCTGTAGCTTGACTAAGAGCTGTCCGGTGCATCATGGGTCGGCCCACCGGATCTTGAGCCGACTGACCCTCCAAGACATTCTGCCCACATAAAACACACTACCTGCTGTTTACCTTCTATAAGTTCAGTGTTTTTTGCTTTTTGCTGGCTTTAAATAAAAAATAAAATAAAACATGAGACAGATACAGACAAGAAATAATAGGTTAGGATAAAAGGATAAATAGGATAATAATAGGATAAAAGAAACAGGTTTGGGAATGTTGCAAGCAGGATTCAAACACAAATTTTTGAGCAACATGAGACCATGATTTTGCCTATATCAAAAGACCATATAGTGCTACCTGAAACTCTTGGTAGCCAGGCTGGATATGTTTAGGAAGAGGTTGAATTGCACTCTGCATCTTTTGGGGTATTTCCCCCTGAGTGACATCCTGTAAAAAGACACACACAAAAAATGGGTAAACAAATTAAAACTCCATGTCATATTGATTTCCTAAAGTGGTTCATACTTTTTCTTTCAGATATTGGAGGACGAGCAGGTTGAATTTAAAAAACAAGCTCAAGGTCAGGGATCTGCGGAAATCAACTTTGCCGCCTGGTGCTGACGGCCCAAGTTTGATCTCATCAACCAGCGTGCTGTACGCATCACTTAACATCGCCTCCTCCCAAGGCCTTCAAGAAAGAAAAAAAAATTAAAGCAGAAACAACGCAAACTATAGCAACTCAAAAAACAATGCAACCTATTATGCAACTTTTACTCCAATACCAGAGGAAATTAAAAACAAAAACCACACAAAAAACTAAAACAAAAACCATTAGATAACAAATCTTTTTTTTGCATCCCAGAGGAAATGCAACCAACCAAAAAAAAAGCAAAGTATTACGCAAAGCATTAGACAACTCATCATTTACTCCATTTACTCCATTCAAAGAGAAAAGCAACTCAAAACAAGCTTAAAAAAACGCAAATTATTCACCAAATTAACTTTTACCCCAAATTCAAAAAAGGTAATTAAAAAAACAACGCAAAGAATTAGACAATTTAACTTTTACTCCATTCCCAGAGAAAGTTCTGCAAAAAAAAATCTAATAAAAAAAAACAACTGAAGTATTTCACAATTAAAATTTTACTTTGATTTACTAATACTCTAATTCCAAAGGAAAAAAAATTATAATAACAATAACAACATATACCTTCCTACAATCTGTTGACATGCGCGGTCAGCGCTGAGGATGGTGGCTCCCACTCCTCCGTAATAAATACTGATCTCCTTTACTACATTTGAGCTCTCGTTGAACCAAACACGCATCCCAGCATTCACCGTAGCTAGAGCGCTCTCCTTACGTGGAGCGTGACGGAAGGCATGGACGATCTCGTTCTGGGGAAAACAAAACATAATAGTTTTGCAAACAATGTGAAAAGCACTGAAACTAGCCAACGGTTCGTTTCTTACCGGTCTTGTAGCTGGAATGAAAACGGATAACACTATCTCATCTGGCTGTAGGATTGTCTTTGCAAATCCAAGGAAAAAATCTTTATCGATAGGCACCCTCCTTCGACCATCTGTAATGAATATTTGGGTAGAAAAGTGAGAATTAATGCAAAATGTGAGCACTGCAGAGCAGTTTCAGCTGTGCTCTGCAGTGTGAAATATTAAACATAATTTAACACTGATAACTTAACACTAATACCGTATTTTCCGGACTATAAGTCGCACCTTTTTTCATAGTTTGGCTGGTCCTGCGACTTATAGTCAGGGGCGACTTATTTATCAAAATTAATTTGACATGAACCGAGAGAAATGAACCAAGAGAAAACATTATCGTCTACAGCCACGAGAGGGCGCTCTATACTGCCAGGGATGCTGCTCAGTGCTCCTGTAGTCTACACTGAGCAGCACAGAGCGCCCTCTCGCGGCTGTAGACGGTAATGTTTTCTCTTGGTTCTTGGTTCTAAATAAATGCGACTTATAGTCCAGTGCGACTTAAATGTTTTTTTTTCCTCGTCATGACGTATTTTTGGACTGATGCGACTTATACTCAGGTGCGACTTATAGTCCGAAAAATACGGTAATTTAACACTGATAATTTAACTCTAAAATATTATACATTTATAGGAAGTTTGGTCACCTTTAGAAAGTGCCACTAGAGTGCATCTTCCAGCAGCTAAGACGGGGGTCAGGTCAGAGTTTGGATATGCGCTTGCAATATTGCCGCCCAATGTCTACATATGTCAACAAACATAAAATATAAATAATATGTAAGCAAAATAAAGTGTAAACTACTTCAAGAACTACCAAATTTTGCTATTAGTTCGATTTAAACATATAATAATTGCTGTTAATAGTGTTCATCGTCTGTTTGATTACATCTTTAATTGATTTTTCCGTACATCTCTACCATATGTACATTGACTGACAGTCACCACGGATAAGCTACTACTAAATATTGTAGAAACTTAATTTTTTGTAAAGTTGATTTTCAATGATTTGTTTTGTAAAAAGCGCTATAAACTTAAATTGAATTAAATTTGGACAGCTGACAATTTGGCAATTTAAAAAAATTAACCTCAACAATAATAATAATAATAATAATGCATTTTATGAACAATAAATGTAGTTCATTTATTAATTTAACTTATAATAAATAATAAAACTTTTTTCAGTAATCAAGATGATAGAATAATAAATAATCAAGTAATCAAGTAATCAAGAATGAATCCAGAGTGTTGGGTCTTGCATCTCTCAACTTTCTCTTCACAATATCCCAGATATTCTCTATGGGGTTTAGGTCAGGAGAGTTGGCAGGCCAATTGAGCACAGTAATACCATGGTCAGTAAACCATTACCAGTGGTTTTGGCACTGTGAGCAGGTGCCAGGTCGTGCTGAAAAACGAAATCTTCATCTCCATAAAGCTTTTCAGCAGATGGAAGCATGAAGTGCTCCAAAATCTCCTGATAGCTAGCTGCATTGACCCTGCCCTTGATAAAACACAGTGGACCAACACCAGCAGCTGACATGGCACCCCAGACCATCACTGACTGTGGGTACTTGACACTGGACTTCAGGTATTTTGGCATTTCCTTCTCCCCAGTCTTCCTCCAGACTCTGGCACCTTGATTTCCGAATAACATGCAAAATTTGTCCAAAAGTCCAGTGCTGCTTCTCTGTAGCCCAGGTCAGGCGCTTCTCCCGCTGTTTCTGGTTCAAAAGTGGCTTGACCTGGGGAATGCGGCACCTGTAGCCCATTTCCTGCACAAGCCTGTGCACGGTGGCTCTGGATGTTTCTACCCCAGACTCAGTCCACTGCTTCCGCAGGTCCCCCAAAGTCTGGAATCGGTCCTTCTCCACAATCTTCCTCAGGGTCCGGTCACCTCTTCTCATTGTGCAGCGTTTTTTGCCACACTTTTTCCTTCCCACAGACTTCCCACTGAGGTGCCTTGATACAGCACTCTGGGAACAGCCTGTTCGTTCAGAAATTTCTTTCTGTGTCTTACCCTCTTGCTTGAGGGTGTCAATGATGGCCTTCTGGCCAGCAGTCTTACCCATGATTGCGGTAATGAACCAGGCTGGGAGTTTTTAAAAGCCTCAGGAATCTTTTGCAGGTGTTTAGAGTTAATTAGTTGATTCAGATGATTAGGTTAATAGCTTGTTTAGAGAACCTTTTCATGATATGCTAATTTTTTGAGACAGGTATTTTGGGTTTTCTGAGCTGTATGCCAAAATCATCAGTATTAAAACAATAAAAGACCTGAAATATTTCAGTTGGTGTGCAATGAATCTAAAATATATGAAAGTTTAATTTTTATCATTACATTATGGAAAATAATGAACTTTATCACAATATGCAAATTTTTTGAAAAGGACCTGTATATATACACACACACACACACACACATATATATATATATATATATATATATATATATATATATATATACATATATATATATTATATATATATATATATATATATATATATATGTAGATATATATATATATATATGTAGATATATATATATATATATATATATATATATATATGCTGCTCAGCAGTTGTTTTTTTCAATGAAGTCATTGCAGTGCATTCTGGGATTCTTGGCCTTCTTTGCATAGAATACAATCAATACAGAGCGAGTGAAAGAGCAGCGAAAGTTGTTCAGGGTTTGTTTACACTTACAGCCACGTTTCGGATCTGTTGTCCTCCCACAAGCTTTATCTGCTGCAGCAGAGCCTGAAACATGTTCGTACTCTCCGGTGGAAAATCATTTATACTTCTCTCCAACACGCTCTTCAGAACCGACATACTGCATCCGGCTCCAACACACACACCTACAAATACAAACCATTCATTAATACTTCTTACATAATATCTCTTTTATTAAAGAGGTAGTTCACCCAAAAATTATGCCATTATTTACTCACCTTCAATGGTTTTCAAAACTTAAAATATATTTTAAAGAATGTTGGTAACTAAACAGTGATGGTAGCCATTCATATCAATGATGCCTTGATATCAATACATTAATGTATGCAGACGACACTGTAATTTATGCGCATGCCAAGACAAAACATCTGGCTGCTGCCAAACTGACTATACCTATGGATAAGATCACCAATTGGCTAAATTGTTCATGCCTTCAACTAAATCTAGACAAAACTGTGGGAATGTTTTTTACAAAAAGACAATGTAACATTGTGCCAAATATAACGATTTTAGGTCAAAAAACATTAGTATTGTGACACAATTTAAGTATTTGGGCGTCATTATTGACTTTAATCTCTCTTTTAAAGCACATATTAAGAAAGTATGCAATAGGGTCAAGTTCAGCTTTTTTAGATATATTAGAAATGTACTTACTTTTAATGCTGCCAAATTATTTATGGATGCCATGATTATGTCACATCTAACATATTGTCTGACAAGCTGGGGACAAACTAACAGTTTATCACTAAAGCCATTAGTGTTTCTTTATAAAAAAAACTGGAGTTCTGGAGTTCTGGACCAGAAGCCTAACAGTTCACATCATTGCATTATTCTTAAAAACCATAAACTGTTAAGCTGGGAAGATGTTATCAAATATAAAAACATCTGCCTGGTCTACAAAATTTTGCATAATACCGCTCCTGCTCCGTTTAATTCATTTGTAATCCGACGTAATAATGGCAGTCAGATCACTAGAAGCACCACACGAGGTGACCTTCTAATCCCATTCAGGAAAAGCACATTTGGTCAATTATCGTTTTCTGTTACAGCAATACAAAACTGGAACTCACTGCCCACTATAATTAAAGACATACATACATATTCCACCTTTGCTACACACCTTAAAAACTGGCTGTCCGACAATTATAACTGCATACATTAATCTGAAAGTTGTGATGTGTATTTGACATGACATGGTCATGCTGCTGCCATTAGATTTTTCTGCTGTCTGTTTCAATGTTAGGTTTTGTCTGTGTTATTATCGTGTATGTTGCTTTGTACTGTTTTAATGTATGAACTGCTTATATGCCTTTGCAATTTCTGCTTGTTTGTTTGTGCTTGTCTCATTTGTGTGCCACATGTTTGTATGTCTTATTCCATCTTGCTTATCCCTGTTGTAAATATAATTGTATTGTTTTTTATTTGTTGTATGCCTTTTAACAACTGGCCGGGAACTACAGCTGGAAATTGGCCGTAGAGGCTAAAGCTGCTCTTTTCATTAAAAGGGATTGTCCACGTTATTATAAACTAATAAACTCAAACTCAAACTCATTGACTTCCATAGCATTTTTTTTTTTCCATGCTGTGGAAGTCAATGTCTACCAGCCACTGTTTGCTTACCAACATTCTTCAAAATATCGTCTTTGTTCAGTAGAAGAGGAAAAAAGAGGAACAACTTGAGGGTGAGTAAGTACTGACATAATTTTCATTTTTGGGTGAACTCTTTAAATTTGACTTTCGGCACTGTTAGATTTCGAATTGATTTCTGAGTATTTATTCATTGTTGTGACGTATCCATAAGATTTCATCAAGTTGCTATTCTTGGGCAATATTTTCATAGATTCTGTCTGCATGTGAAGTGTTGCTATTAATTAAAAATATTAAAATTGTTTCTGATAATTGAACAAAAAAACCTGAATTAATATATTACTTGCAAAATAAACTTACAAAACTTAAACTTAATTTTTTCATTGTATATATATATATATATATATATATATATATGTGTGTGTGTGTGTGTGTGTGCGTGTGCGTATATATATGCATGTAAACTAAAAATGGGGGAAAAAAAGCTAGAAATATATATAAAAACTCTGATTAAAATAAACATTTGAAACTAAATCTAAAATTAAGATGAAAACCGAGTATATAGAAATCTAATTCAAAAAATAAATAAATAGAAGTGTATTATGGTATATAAAATGCTTAATAATAATAATGAAAAAAAAATAAAAAATAACCTGCCCTTGTGAACAGTAAAATCTGCTCATATGCAAAAACACACATACCCTCTGGTTTTTGTGTGATCTTGAACAGTTCTGGCACTTGTGTTGGCGATATTATTACAGGATGGAAAATACCCTTGAACTTCATATCTAGGCCTGTAAAGTAAAATAAAATACAATTATTCACATGTATTCCAAAAAGAAAGACTTATTAAACAACAATGGGGTAAATGTCACTCCATTGGAGTTTATTAGGTTTGGCCTGACTTGCCAATACACAACCTATGTTGGTGTTGCCCATGACAATAGGGGCTTGTGGGTAATCAGCCTTCAGCTGGAGCAGCCCATCAAGAGATCCAGGGCTGATCCAGGTCATTCTCTTCCCACAAAACTTCTGAGTGGTTTGGTCCTTGACCTCTGCCAATCTCTAAACACCAAAAAGCAGAATAGACCATGATTACACCACATCTAAATATGCTGTTGAGCTGATAACAACATCTGACCTTCCGACAGGCAGCTTATCAAAGCCTAAAATAGAATGAATAACAAACTTGTTAGACCTTGCTTAAACATTAAACTTAATTTAAAATCTCATAGTCATCATTGCATAACCTCCTTTGAGTGAAGTCAAATGATCTATTCTGAATAAGCTGACGAACCATGAGCTCAGGGGGGAAGATCAGATCCTGGGTCGGGTCGAGAGGAAGCAGGTCTTCTTTACTAAAAAGTTCTGGTTTTTCCTAATAAACACAAAAATGTAATTTAATTTATGTAATATTTATTATATGTGTATCAATATATTATATATATACACCACACACTAAGATCACATAAGACACTTTGCACAAACACCTTTTAAAAATGTATAAAAATTTAATCACGTAATTAAATTAATTATTATTATTATTTTACATTTTTATTTTATCATACAAATTAAATAACAATTAAAATGAACTGAGATTAAATCTTATATAATATATATAATTTCTGATACAAATAATAATGTAATTATTTGTTATATATTTTTCTTATTATAAAAATAATATCTCATTATATATTTAATAACAACATTACTTATTATATATTAATTTCTCAGTAAAAACACTCTCTATATGGAAAATATTATTTATTTTAAAGTGTGTGCAATAGTCAAGATAAAAAAAACTCACATTCTCTATGGGCTCCACAGATCCGTTTTCATTTCCATTCGCCATATTGCATGCGAAGCCATTTAACTGGCAACAGTTTTCACTCTATAAACAGAAAAAGTGAAAAATAATAAATACATACATAAATGATATACAAATGTCAGATCAGTTTCATTTATAGTTTAGTTGACTGTCACGTTGTAGAAGTCTCATTTTAATTCCCAGAATCCCAAAAATTTCAAGCATGGACCAAAAAAAAAAAAAAAAGAAAGAAAACCACTATCAAAATATGCAGAATCATAAAGGGAGGTTTTGAGATAAATGGAGAATATTAGACATAGTCTGAAATGGGAACGGTTGGGCAGTTCGGAACAAATCCATAAAGGATCTGAAATGCCATGCCAGATGAGTGCCACATGATTCAGCAGCTGAAACGAATCAAGTTAAGGATGAATCCAGACGACTGCTGTTCACCTCACAGAAGGTTCTGTAGCCATCAACGATGGGCCGGTACCCTGTGCATCTGCATAAATTACCTGCAATAAGAACAGTCATGTTTGATCATGATTGAAAGTCTTTTTCTGTGTATTTAAGATGGTGTATGTGGCATTGTACCGGCGAGACCCTCGGTCACGTCCTCTATGGTGGGCTGTGGGTTATTTCGAAGCAATGTGTACATGGACATCACCATCCCAGGAGTACAAAACCCACACTGAGACCCATGAGCCGTTGCTATACGCTCCTGATGAAGAAAACATACTGTCAACGATGCACAATAATATTATACTGAAAATCTGTGTGTTATTTTTAATTATTTTTTTTTTTTACTTAATCGTTACAAACATCAATGTCATTGTTTTTGGGGAGTCATACCACATATTAAAATATTATTTAATAATGACTACTATTATATTACTTACATAAAAAAGTAACTATACATATTTCAATTATAATAAAATGTAAAAAAAAAAAAAAAAAATATATATATATATATATATATATATATATATAGAGAGAGAGAGAGATATATAAAATTGTATAATATTTTATATATATACATACACACACACACACACACACACATATACATATATATATATATAATTGTATAATATTTTATATATATATATACATACACACACACATATACATATATATATATATATATATATATATATATATATATATATATATATATATATTATATAATTTAATATTTAGCATGATAACAAAAAATGTTATGCTTTAATTATTCATCAGACTTGCAATTATAATTATAAATTACAGTTATATTTTATCATATTTTATTTAATATATATTTTATTTATATTTTACATGTGCAACATTTACCATTGTCCACAGATATTACACTGATTATGCATACACGATTTTTTAATTAATTGTTTTTGAGTCACACCACATGAAATTTTTTACTAGCATAAATATGATTTATATATAATTCATCGTTATTATAATACATAAAAATAATTTTAATTATGTTGAAATAAAAACGGGATTTTTCATTAAATTACATCACTGACCTAAACGCAGGGATGAATAAGAGAAAATCAAGTCATGATCGATCATTTAATCTCATAATCCGGACTGAATGTAATCTTTATCATAAAATCATATTTGAATTGACAGCAATCTAATATATTAATCTGGATTGAAGATTAATGTCTCATAATCTGGACAGGGCATAATATAGATTCTAATGTGAATCTGTTACCTGCACTGGGTGTAATTTGGTTTTGGTGCTTCCAATGCCTTCAACGGTGGTCACAGCTGCTCCGTGAAGTTGGCACACAGGAAGCAGACAGGCATTGACAGACCAATGACTGGCCAGGGAAGAAAAAAAGCATTTAATACAGATTTTTAGCAGATTTGCATAACAAAAACTAATTATAGCAACAAAAGTGTACAGATATTAGCAGCATGTTCAAATCTTCCTTGTGAAAAATAAGGAATCTGACTTAAAAAAATAACATCGAATTTAAGTTTGATTTGTATAAATATAATGAAAGGAGAAAGAGAGAGTGAATAAAATACTTGATGTTCTTGGTTTGAGGGTCATATCTGGACACCATGACAGTACAGGCTCCACATCCTCCTCCACCACAGCCGTACTTAGTGCCTGTCAACCGCACTGCACACACACACACACACACACACACAGAGAGAGAGAGAGAGAGAGAGAGAGAGAGAGAGAGAGAGAGAGAGATTCAAAATACAAAACTAAACCACAGTTAAATTAACCAAGTAATATTTGTAATTACATAATCTCCTCTGGAAAGGAGATGTTATGTAGTTAACATTAACAAATCTTATCTCTATAAATATATAAATATATAATATATATATATATATA
This sequence comes from Carassius carassius, assembly GCF_963082965.1. NCBI lineage: Eukaryota > Metazoa > Chordata > Actinopteri > Cypriniformes > Cyprinidae > Carassius > Carassius carassius. The sequence goes on along the minus strand of NC_081802.1, from coordinate 6,708,184 downwards.
TCATTTTATGATTATATATTTATAGAGATAAGATTTGTTAATGTTAACTACATAACATCTCCTTTCCAGAGGAGATTATGTAATATATATATATATACACACACACACACACACAATATATATATATATAGACATACAAATACATATTTTAATTTATTTTCTTACAAAAAAGAGAGAGATTTTAGAGAGAAATTATAATGTAATTTTTATGTAAGAAAATAAATCAAGCTTAAATATTTGAATATTTATTAGAACGTTTAAAACAATACAGTTCTTCCTCAAAAAAGACAGCAACATAGTCTCGGGGTCTGGATTCTTCTCAGTTATCTGTTAAATAGAAGCATATGCAAAACACATTCAGGTTATGCAGATAATTTAAAATGTCTTATATATTATATATGTCTTATATATATTATAATCGCTGTCTCTAGGTTTTTTTTTAGTTTATTTTTATCTATGTTAGCCTATGTTCTATGCAGAACTATAAGGACTGAACTGTGAACATCACAACCATAAATCTAACAACAAACACATGATCAGGATACACTTGCTCAAAGAGTTTCTGCAGATGATATGCATGAGAAATTAATCACCTTCTCGCCGTTGACATAGAAAATCAAGCCATCGCTCATGGTTTGTTCGGCCATATTCTCACTCTTATGTCCAACACAAACAAACTGAGGCAAATCTGCAGTCTGGAACTCCTCTGAGATCTCCGCCAAAACTGAGAAAATTCTTCTGCAAATTGCGAAATAGAAACTGGGTTAGGAAAAGGCGGAGCTTCTGACTGCAAGTTATAAAGTTATCAGTTCATTCGATTAAATCATTAATTTCATCTGTAATTTTTGTTTTGTTTTGTTTTTGTTTTTCCTCAATGCTATTCATGTCGAAATACACTCATTCTGGTCTAAACTAACTTACCAAACACGAAACAGACGATTTCACGTGTAATCTGTTGCTTTTCTCATCGCTGACCGACTGAACCAATTACAGAAGTTTGAGACTACTAGTGCATTTTAACAAACCTTTAATAAATAATGATTACATTACCTATATTATTTTCAAATCAAATACAAATTCGCAAAATTATTAGATTTAAATGATGAGGCGTTTTAGAACAGAAAGGTCTCGATCTATTCAGTAATACTCCGTTTGAATGTTTTTATGTTACTCGACTTTTGAGCAAAGGTGCTTCCTTTATCACTTTTCAGTGGCTCTCTGTCACTGAATATTTCGTTTTCGTTTGGATTTGTCTAGCTGACAGGTTTTTAAATGTGCTTTTTAAAAGTTTTCTATTTTATTTGTCTATATTTACCACACGATGGCGCCAGAGGCATAAATGAAACTTTTAAATCTGGCCATAAGATGGCGCCAGAAACCGAAGCGCAATTAACGCATCTGACCACTAGATGGCAGTAGAAGCAAAAATAATAATAATAAAACTACAATAACCGGCTGTACAGAAAGTTAAATTTATCCAGAATCATCCATACATTTAACAAAAAAGACTAATACAGTATTTCAGTGTCATTTTGTTTTTTTCCCACTTGTAGACACCACATTTTAAACTATATGAAAACACATACACAAGAGATAGAAATGTATTTTCACAGTTAATGAGCTGAAGAATGACAGTAAATTGAGTTTTTCCACCGTCTCTGTTTTCCGAGGCTGTTGGAATAGAACACACACTCACACATACAGGAACCCTGCTGCGACCCCCTGTGAAATGTGATCAGGGAACCCCTACAAGTCAATACACGACACAGTCAGAAATCTCGCCCCACAGGCATTCAGGATAAGCTAAAATGCTAACACACATTCAAAACGTGCACATATGCAGCTACACAACAAGAGACACCACTGAGAAAAACATGTCAACAAACTCAACCGCTCACACACAAAGGCGTTAAAGGCAAAATTATGTCACTCACCCTGATAACATGTAGGATATCACTGAGATGTCTATGTGATATCTGCATTTACATCTGCAAAACAGATTTTTGTCTTGAGTCTATGCTCTGCAATATGTATAAAAGACGTTTCCTATCAGATGTCAAGAAAATGTCTCTAATGTCTGTTAAAAATCACTTCACCTGGAAGCATCTGTGGTGTACAAACATATGATAGACATCTTTAAAATCTCAGTTTTAAGCTACATTCTAAAACATAACCATCTTAAAGACATCTTCTAAACATCTATTTGACATCTGATAGGAAACATCCTATAGACGAATCAGATGAGCAAACACGTCTGTTGTACGTGTGTTATAATGGTTCATTTCTTTCTAAAAGAAGTAGTTTTGTTTGTGTTGTATTAGTCCAAGGGTTAATGAGTAGTTCTGTGCTAAGGCGTTGACTTAGGTTGAGGGACAGTGGAAAAGGTTAAGCTAGACTCAAGGTTGCACATTGCTAATCACGTTAATGGAATGTTTACTTTGACTCAACATGACCAAGGGTCTTCGATCTCTTGACAATCATGACTAATGGCTCACTTTAGCAACTGTTCTTTTACTACTTTGAATTTTAGCCACTGCACTACACCACTTACGTAGCTAACCTCGCTAAAATATGTCTCTGAATCATTGTCACAAGTAGCAATTACATTGCTCACAAGCATGACATTAGCACAGTAGCATATCTCTCACAGTATCAAGCTAAGTAGCAGTGTAGCATGACAATTATTTGTGAAGACTCATTACACAGCATCAATTCAGTGTACAGAGCAGATCTACTGAGGTTACATTGTACATTATACAGATTTTTGGAAATGATCAAAAATTTGCCATATTTGTGGACAAACATCTAATTAGCATCAAATTAGCAAAAAAAAAAAGGATTTACATACATTTATTTAATAAAAACCACAAAAAAAAAAACATTTATTGAAAGTTTATCATGAAAAATTTTAGCAACATTATGCAGAATACCAAAAAATAATAAGCATTTATAGCTACATTTCCAAGTAGCTTACTCACCTCTTGCCAATGTTAAATGCAAGGAGCTATATAAAACTTCAAAATAAAAAAGAAATATACATTAGTATTTCAGTTCAGAAGTTTGATTTTAAATCTGCCATATTTGCTCATGGCAACTTTAAACTATTTTAGCTAATCACATGAACTGTAAACGCCATCTGACCGATTCTTCTGAAGGCATCACTCATTGTTTGCAATTCAATATTTTTAATTTATATGTTGTAAGCAAAAAAATATGGCACATTTCAAATGTCTGTCAGGGGAGGAAGATGCTAACAATGCTAAAGGTAACCAGCAAAACATTGGCCTACAGGGCCTGATTAATGAAACATGAGCAGAATGAATACATATGTCATCCAGTAGTATGTATATTTTCATATTAAATTGGATTTTTAAACAGGTACTATTTACACAGATTTTTTTCATTTATTTTTTTTTTTTGCACAAATTTACACAGATACAAATTCTGTATGTGATTCAAGAATAAGGCCTAATGGATATACTGTACAATGTCAGTTCTTTTTTTTCTTTTTTTTAGCAAATTATTTATTTATTTTTCCTATTTGGACACCTTTGAGATATGGAGAGGTTTACGTTTCTCATAATTCACACTGAGTTGATGTCCATATTTGGTCACCACCTTGTACGTGTGGTGTGCTACACATTTGCATGTATTCTTCCTCTGTTTCTTTTGTTTTTCTCCATCCCATCCCCCTTTTTTGTGAACAGAAAGACACACATCTGCTTTCCATCGCACCTTTACAGCTGTGACTCGCTCTCTTGTATTCCTTTCATCTCTGTCCAGTTTCTTCACTCACTATCTTGCTTATACCTTTTGCTCTTTATTCATCATATTTTCTACACTTTCTTTCTGCTTTTTGAAAAGCCAGTGACTTCTGTAATTACCGCCCTGGATCTGTTAACTGTGTTTAAGTGAGTGTGTTTGCTTACTTTGTGTGTGTGTGTGTGTGTATGTGTGTTTGCGTGTTTACTCAGGTCTTATAATCACAGACTAAAAAAAGCAGTGGAGATGCTGACAGAAGCAAACTACTGTTCTGCTAATCAAAGTCTTGCACAGGACCTTTGTGAACATAGTTACAATGGATTCTGTCAATATAGATAAGTAGCGTCTCCACCATGTATGGTAACATGATTTTTTAAAGATTGAATTTACTGTACCATACACCATTCTTTGGCCAAACAAGTATGAACAATTTAGCTTTTTCTGGCCTAGTTGGGACGTCAAAACAGTTTGCAATTTGTTTGGTGCTGCATGAATTGCATTTTGACTTTAGTTATCCATGTTTTTCACCACATTTAGAACCATGCGATTAAGTCTGTTATTATCTGAGAAGCAGCTGGCTATTAGTCATGATAGACCGAAACAAAGAACATCCTGTTTATAGGCTGATCAATTCGACATACAGGCGATTTGCTCAGCTGAAATAAGTGTCATTCTAAATAAACTCATAAAGGCCATGCATACACACATATACATAAACAGTATGCGGACACTTCTATTGTAGGTTTTTTTATATTTTGAATACATTTTATATATATATATATATATATATATATATATATATATAGATTACCCATTTTCATTTACATTTGTTAGGGTTAGGTTTAAGTAGTTTTAGTAATTTTGTTGCGTATTTTTATACTTTCAATTTTTTTAATATTTTAATCTTAATTTATTTACCTTTATTTATTTTAGTACATCAAGTTAAACAAAATGCAAATAATAAAATAATGTTTATGTTTATAATATATACACACACACACACACACACACACACACACACACACACAGACACAAACACACAGAACACAAACTATAAATGCAGGTGCATCTAAACAAATTTTATATCATGGAAAAGGTCTTTATTTTTGGTAATTTAATTGTAAAAAATCAAGCTTTCTTGTATTCCAGATTCATTGCACACAAACTGGAAAATTGCAAGTGTTTTAATTTTTTTTTTTTTTCTGATTTTTTTAAAATACAGTGTTCCTGCAGCTCAAGTGGTAGAGCATTGTGTTAACAAGCGCAGGGTTGGGGGTTCGATTCCCTGGGAACACATGATAGGTTAAAATCGATAGCCTGAATTCACTGTAAGTCGCTTTGGATAAAAGTGTCTGCTAAATGCATACATTTTATTTTTAATTTAATTTCGATGGTGACAACTTACAGCTTAGGAAATTAAAAATTAAGTATCTCAAAAAATTGTAATATTCCATTTTGAGCTTGATAAGTTTGATTTTATTTTTATAAATACTGAGTACCACAGAAAGTTGAATGGAAGGAAAAAGTGTGATAGGAAAAGAAAAAACATCAGAAGCATTTCACCTGTGGTAAGGAGCAAAAAGAACTGGACTGTTGCTCAGTCGTCCACATTCCTCTTTTCAGATGAAAGTAAATTTAGCATTTCATTTGGAAATCAATGTCTGGAGTCTGGAGGAAGACTGGAGAGGCACAGAATCCAAACTGCTTGAAGTCCAGTGTGCAGTTTCTGATGTCAGTGAAGAATTGGGGTGCCATGACATCTGCTGGTGTTGGTCCACTGGATTTTATCAGTCCAAAGTCAATGCAGCCATCTACCAGGAGATTTTGGAGCACTTTATGCTTCCATCTGCTGACAAGCTTTATGGAGATGCTGAATTTTTCAGATTCAGCAGAAAGATTCAGAAAGATTTCATTTTGCATTTTGCATTTTGCTAAAAACACTTCCAAGTGGTTTGCTGATATTACTTTACTTGATTGGCCATACAACATGTCTGACCTGAACCTCCCAGAGAATCTATGGGGTATTGTAAAGAGGAAGATAAGTAACATCTGACAAACAATATTTTGATGCATAGCAGATTGTCATCACTCAGTGGCTGGATGTCTAAGTGGTGCCCACAGAATAACATAGGTTTCGTAGACAATTGGACGAGCTTTTGGGGCAGACCTGACCTGTCGAAAAGAGGTTCAACAAATAAAAAACAGATGCAATATGGATAAACAAATGATAAAGCTTGGCTTATTGAATATCAGATCCCTTTCTACGAAAACACTTTTTGTAAATAATATGATCACTTATCATACTATAGATGTGCTCTGTTTGACAGAAACCTGGCTAAAACCTGATGATTACATTATTTTAAATGAGTCCACCCCCCAAGATTACTGTTATAAACATGAGCCGCGTCTAAAAGGCAAAGGGGGAGGTGTTGCTTCAAATTATAACAACGTTTTCTGGATTTCTCAGAGGGCAGGCTTCAAGTATAACTCGTTTGAAGTAATGGTGCTTCATATAACATTATCCAGAGAAACAAATGTTAATGATAAATCCCCTGTTATGTTTGTACTGGCTACTGTATACAGGCCACCAAGGCACCATACAGACTTTATTAAAGAGTTTGGTGATTTTACATTCGATTTAATTCTGGCTGCAGATAAAGTTGTAATAGTTGGTGATTTTAATATCCATGTTGATAATGAAAAAGATGCATTGGGATCAGCATTTATAGACATTCTGAACTCTATTGGGGTTAGACAACACGTTTCAGGACCTACTCATTGTCGAAATCATACTCTAGATTTAATACTGTCACATGGAATTGATGTTGATAGTGTTGAAATTATGCAGCCAAGTGATGATATCTCAGATCATTATTTAGTTTTGTGCAAACTTCATATAGCCAAAATTGTAAATTCTACTTCTTGTTACAAGTATGGTAGAACCATCACTTCTACCACAAAAGACTGCTTTTTAAGTTATCTTCCTGATGTATCCAAATTCCTTAGCATATCCAAAACCTCAGAACAACTTGATGATGTAACAGAAACTATGGACTCTCTCTTTTCTAGCACTTTAAATACAGTTGCTCCTTTACGCTTAAGGAAGGTTAAGGAAAACAGTTTGACACCATGGTATAATGAGCATACTCGCACCCTAAAGAGAGCAGCCCGAAAAATGGAGCGCAGCTGGAAGAAAAAAAAACTAGAGGTATTTCATATTGCTTGGCGGGAAAGTAACCTATCCTAAAGAAAAGCATTAAAAACTGCTAGATCTGATTACTTTTCTTCTCTTTTAGAAAACAAACATAACCCCAGGTATTTATTCAATACAGTGGCTAAATTAACGAAAAATAAAGCCTCAACAAGTGTTGACATCTCCCAACACCACAGAAGCAATGACTTTATGAACTACTTTACTTCTAAAATCGATACTATTAGAGATAAAATTGCAACCATTCAGCCGTCAGCTACAGTATCGCATCAGACAGTGCACTATAGACCCCGTGAGGAACAGTTCCACTCATTCTCTACTATAGGAGAGGAAGAATTGTATAAACTTGTTAAATCATCTAAAGCAACAACATGTTAGACCCTATACCATCTATAAGCTCCTAAAAGAGGTGTTTCCGGAAGTCATAGATCCTCTTCTGACTATTATAAATTTCTCATTGTCATTAGTATATGTCCCCAAAACCTTCAAACTGGCTGTTATTAAGCCTCTCATCATAAAACCACAACTTGACCCCAAAGAACTAGTTAATTATAGACCAATCTCGAATCTCCCTTTTCTGTCCAAGATACTAGAAAGGGTGGTATCCTCACAATTATATTCCTTCTTAGAGAAAAATGGTATATGTGAGGATTTCCAGTCAGGATTTAGACCGTATCATAGTACTGAGACTGCTCTCCTTAGAGTTACAAATGATCTGCTCTTATCATCTGATCGTGGGTGTATCTCTCTATTAGTTTTATTGGATCTTAGTGCTGCGTTTGACACAATTGACCACAAAATTCTTTTGCATAGACTTGAACACTTTGTTGGCATTAATGGAAGTATGACCATATTAGCCCGGTCCTGTCAACACTGCACTGGCTCCCTATCAAACATCATATAGATTTTAAAATATTGCTTATTACTTATAAAGCCCTGAATGGTTTAGCACCTCAGTATTTGAATGAGCTCCTTTTACATTATAATCCTCTACGTCCGCTACGTTCTCAAAACTCAAGCAATTTGATAATACCTAGAATATCAAAATCAACTGCGGGCGGCAGATCCTTTTCCTATTTGGCACCTAAACTCTGGAATAAAATTGTTCGGGAGGCAGACACACTCTTGCAGTTTAAATCTAGATTAAAGACCCATCTCTTTAACCTGGCTTACACATAAAATACTAATATGCTTTTATTATCCAAATCCGTTAAAGGATTTTTAGGCTGCATTAATTAGGTAAACCGGAACCGGGAACACTTCCCATAACACCCTATGTACTTGCTACATCATTAGAAGAATGGCATCTAGGCTAATATTTGTCTGTTTCTCTCTTGTTCCGAGGTCACCGTAGCCACCAGATCCAGTCGGTATCCAGATCAGAGGGTCACTGCAGTCACCCGGATCCAGTACGTATCCAGACCAGATGGTGGATCAGCACCTAGAAAGGACCTCTACTGCCCTGAAAGACAGCGGAGACCAGGACAACTAGAGCCCCAGATACAGATCCCCTGTAAAGACCTTGTCTCAGAGGACCACCAGGACAAGACCACAGGAAACAGATGATTCTTCTGCACAATCTGACTTTGCTGCAGCCTGGAATTGAACTACTGGTTTCGTCTGGTCAGAGGAGAACTGGCCCCCCAACTGAGCCTGGTTTCTCCCAAGGTTTTTTTCTCCATTCTGTCACCGATGGAGTTTCGGTTCCTTGCCGCTGTCGCCTCTGGCTTGCTTAGTTGGGGTCACTTCATCTACAGCGATATCGTTGACTTGATTGCAAATAAATGCAGCACTATTTAACTGAACAGAGATGACATCACTGAATTCAATGATGAACTGCCTTTAACTATCATTTTGCATTATTGACACACTGTTTTCCTAATAAATGTTGTTCAGTTACTTTGACGCAATGTATTTTGTTTAAAGCGATATAAATAAAGGTGACTTGACTTGAATTGATTAAAGGCTGCTATCAAAGCAACCTGGGCTTCAGTAATTCCTCAGCAGTGCCACAGGCTGATCGCCTCCATGCCACGCTGCAATGAAGTAATTTTGCAAAAGGAGCCCGAACCAAGTATTGAGTGCTTTTGGAGATCTTGAACATTTTTGTTTTGTAAATCTTTTTTTGATTGATCTTTGAGAAAATATTAAAAAATTTGAGATAGTGATTTTTACATTTTCCTAAGCTGTAAGTCAGAACCATCAGCATTTAAACAAAAAACTCTTGAAATATTTCAGTTTGTGTGCAATGAATCTAGAATAAAAGAAAGTTTGCTTTTTTTTAATTCAATTGCAAAAAATAAAGACCTTTTCCATGATATTCTATTTTTTTTGATGCACCTGTACACACACACTCACACACACACAGTAATAGTATTTAAAGTATTAAGTTTTAGTTTTAGTTGTTCTAGTATATCATGTTAAACAAACTAGAAACAAGAAATTTTGGAAAATTATTTTTATATTTTAATATTATTTAACGTTTTTTAATGATTTTATTTTATTGTAACAACCCCTAATATATATGCAAATTTAATATGTTTACAATTATTACATTGTAAATATTATTAAATTAATCTTTTCTACACTTTGTAAGTTTACGTGCTTGTGTGCGATGTTACATCCACATCAATAGGTGGCAGTATAAATTTCAAAATGGTCACTAAAATAAAATAGCTCTAAATACTTCTAAATTAAAGCACATCTAACTTTATTAGCTTGTAATCATATTTGTTATTTTTATATAATTCTAAGTAAACTAGATTTCAACATGCCATAGCCTAAGTATAATCACCAGTAATTTGTGTTGTTATCGCTAGCAAGCCTTTCTTCAAAAACCAGCATGATCTTTATGTACTTAACACAAATTCTATTGACAAGTCAAATCAAGGTTTAATAAATCAGTTTAAGGGTTTGTTCAGATCTCTCTAGCAACAAAGGTGATGTTTAACTTAGCAAACACCAATTAAAAGTTGTTAGCACTGCTAAGCTTGCCTTTGTAAGAAACGTTCAGGCAGACGAAGGGCACAAACTTGAACTTGTTTACTTCAGTAAGCAAATGAGGGCTCTTGGCCATTGTCAGCAGTGTGGCAAACAGCCGGCTTGGGATGGTCCCGAGGGTGCTAACATTTGCAGCAGCCTTTGAAAGGTCCCACAGAGAGAGATTTCTCTTTAGCTAATGAAAGAGAGGATTGCCAGGGGGACACTTAGCTTTCATTACTTCCTGAGAGAGAGTAATGCACTTCAGTGTTACATAAATGTCCTCAGGTGCACCTTCTAGGTATCAAATGTCTCTTTTATGGGGAAAAGGGTTGAAAAGTATTTTATGTCCTTTTCTAGGAGGAGGGAAGTGTTCTGTGATGCTTTATGGCTTGTTTAAAATGCCTTGTTGTGCTGCATGGTAAATGATTGAACTTTTGTTTGTTGGTGTGTGGATACAATTTTAAGTGGTTTAAAATGGTTTCTTTTTTCTTAAAGGCAACATCAAGGTTTCCACTTTTGAAAAATAATTTAATAGCCCTGGAATTTCAATTAAAAAAAAGTCCTAATGTTTTCAAATGAAAATTTACATTTATGTAATATATTTATATAAATATATAAATATTCATTTATATATTTGTAATGTAATGTGCTATCTATCTATCTATCTATCTATCTATCTATCTATCTATTTCTATACTTTATAAAGTTAGTTATTTAAAATATAGAAACTTTTATTAATGTGTAATATTTCAAAGCATATTTTTCATATATTTCATATATATATTTCATATTTTGCATTTCATTGGTTAAACTTTTTTCATATTAATGTGTAATTTCATTGCATGTTTTTCATATTTTTAGCATTTCATTGATTCAAATTTAAGAATAATAACTTTGGCTCTGGATAAATGTATATATAAATTAAAAATGTTTTTAAAAAATTATATATTACATTAAAATTAAATTTTAATTACAAAATCAGCACTATGTGTCTGTGTGTGTTTATGTGTTATATGTATTTAATTGTTTAAGCATTTCAACGGTTCACATTTTTCTAAAGAATAATTAAGAAATGACTTTGAAATGACTTTTTTATGAACAATTCAGATTGCCACTTCATTTGTGGTATTTTCCGGTACAAATATCTTAATAACAAAATATATTTACTTGAGAAGCAAAATTACTTTGTTTTCTAACAAATTTTATAAAATGTGTAAGCACATTTCTTCTTTCTTTCTTTTTCTTTCTTTTTTTTAAGCAAAAAAAAAAAAGATATGCCAATGAGTCAGAAAGATAAACTTAATTCAGAGCGGAATTAGATTGTTTTTCTAATTTTCTGAATGAACAATTTATACTGCCATTCATTTTGTTTTTGTTTCATAAGGTCTAGCGTTAATTTTCCCATGCAGGAATATAGCACGTTAAATGCTAATTTGGCATGTTGCCTTTGTTCTCAATGCTACCTTTATTAACATATTTGAATCAAACACTATTTCATAGTGTTGACCCTTTTGTAACCCTCAAAGACATGCTTACACACCCACCTGCACACATAGACTCACACTGGAAATCATTTAGCTGTCTTACTTGCATTTATTTAGGTCAGAAGTAGAAGCTCCTAGAGTATATAAGCTTTTTACGAGCTGCTCTGAAGAAGCGTGTAAATGTGAAGCCCCAGAGCGGAGCTCTACTGGGGAACTCAATGTATGTGCTTTCTGACAGTCTTGTTAATCTATAGAGCTACTCTGTACGGCTCAGAAACAGGTCAAAGCTGAGACTAGGGTTTTATACGAGTGTGTAATATGAGTGTGTGCGAGTGTTTCACCTGAAAGTGTATACAACATTGCATATGCACTATGGTTGTCATTACAGAAGTTTAAAATCACGTTGCTTGAACCAACTGTGATTTTATGGATAATATTTAATTCAGTTGGTCCAAACATCCCATTGTATGACCATGTGCTCTCTTAAAGATTCAGACTGTTACTTATGTGTGGTGTGATGTAGTATATAAAATATCATATCATATCAAAAAAAAGTATATACAGTATATACGTTTTACGTTTTAAAAATCTAAAGAAACTTTTTCCACTTTAAAGAAACTTTTGTGGTATGTAACGTTTCCATTGATGTTCAAAGTTCTTCATGGAACCATAGATGCCAATTAAGAACCTTTATCTTTTTAGAAATGTGAAAGTCTAATGTAGAAAACATACAAACTTAACAAGCATTTATATCTTGTTTACACTTTTAAAAGGTATCGTTTATCACGTTTCATGCATATCTGAAAATAATTTTTAGTTTTGTTTTGATATACTAAGAGATTAGTCAAATTTATTTAGGTCTTCTTGTGAACTGTAAATGTGAAATCTATTGGGCTGTGCCAAAGTACCTGTCATGTTGAGGGTGTTGCTAAAGTGTCAAAAGAGTTTGTCGTCAAGTCTCTACAATAATCTGGTCTTGAGATATGGCTCAGATCGTTCTTAAATGTTTCCTTTAATTTTTGCCCACATTATTAACACAGTAAAATCGTAGTTTAATAACTTAAAGTAGAAATAAAAAAAATAAATAAAACATAAATTTAATACATTTTAATCTTGTTTTTTACTTCTAAAAGAATTTGTATTTTAAAAAAGAAATTGTATATGATATTCTGTAAATATGATTTTTGGTGTTTTTATAAACTGCGAAATTATTTAAATTATTTTTTATGCTGATTTATACAGAACTTAAAACTCATTTTGAACCCAGAACATTCCTTTAAGGTAATTAACTGCCCTTCTTTGGAAATCAATGTCATGTGCAATTCTATCATTATTTTTTTTGGTATGGCCTAAAAGTGAACAGTCCATGTCGACTTTCTGAGACTTCAAAAGACTTGTACAGTTTAGTCATGAATCACCTGATTGACTGTCACCTTTAGAGGCAAGTTCGTGAAAGAAGGGTCCCAGTTCACCTCAAGGTCAAGACCCATTCTTGTTAAACATTATCGTCTACATTTGAACTGGGATTAAGTGGTGCCATTACATTTGGAGCTTACAAACCTTATTGACCAATTCGTCCATGAATCATGTTAATGAAAACTATCATTTTAATTTCTGAAGATATTTTGAGAGCAGTCTGTGAAACAAAACTGTGAAAGCATAAGAAAAATAGACAAGGTAAGAAAAAGGTTTAGGTAAGGTAATGGAATGTGTGCGAAATCTTCAAACACACATGAACTCAGAGTCCATAATCTGCTGGTTTCCACCAAAACGTCTGACATGAGGTTTTTTCAGACTACCGGTTTGATCTACACAAATAAACATGGTCGTTCTCAGGGTTGGTATAACAATTCTGACCCTAAATCAACTTCGCCTCGGTCTTAGGGGTAGGACTTTAAAGTTCCAGACAGTGCTGTAAATATTTAACAAATGTTAACCTAACAACCTATTAACATTGAATGTAACCTAACCTGAAGCAAACAAAACTAAAGTTAACCTCCTTTTATGCAAAGTAATTTACAAAAACGTCTTTGTTTAATGTTATTTGAAAACTTTTATAGCTTTGTTTTTTTTTCAGAAGTTAGATTGTTTTCTATAAGATTTTACCTTTGCTTGTAGTAGTTCTGAATCTTTAGATTGTCTGTAGAGGTTTGTTTTATTACAACACTTTTCCTATCCATGTTATATGCCATATGATACATTTTCAATATATATACTGTATATATATTCAATATATGCAGCTGTAAGCTTGTTGTAAGATTGATGTCTTTGTTGGCCATGTGATGATTCTGTTAGACCTCATCAAACCATAGGGATCAGTCTATAATTCATTCAAAATGATCGCATGATGCCCACAAGTCAAAAGATGTTTGCAATTGCCTCGACCCACCGATGTAACTGTTTGCTCCACAGCTGTTACTGGTGTTTGCAAAGCCAAGGAGGGTGAGCCCTTTGTGGTGAAGGGTGAACAGAGGTCATCTGCCAAACATTCACAGCCCAGATTAACTGTTTATAGAGATATGGAGGTTTTATCACAAAGGTATTTAAAAGAAAAGCAACAACGATTTGATTTGGAGAACACAGACCAGCTGTTTTCTAGATACAGCTGTTTGTTTCAACCAGCTAGTTGATTAGACTTGTGTGCATTCTTAACGTAGGAAACAAATAATGTTTTAACACCAAAAATTTTAACACCAAAGTTAACATAGTTTCCGGTTGTTCAGTGGTTCAAAATACATTTGTTCTGACAAAGAATTGCGATAACCTCCCAAACCACTTTTGCAGACATTTCCAGAATGAATCAATGTATCTAAAATTGTCTGTTTACGGGTCAGAATTCAGAATTGACTTAATATTTATTCAAATTCATCTACATTGTAGATGGCCTGAGGGTGTTTCTTCATTGGAACAGATTTGTAGAAATTTAGCATTACATTGCATAGAGCTTCTCATGTCACAAGATGTCCACTGATGGTTTGGAGTGGTGTGGATTACTTATGGATTATTGTGGAGTTTTATCAACTGTTTGGACTTTCATTTTGATGGCACCCATTCACTGCAGAGGATCCATTGGTGAGCAAGATGTAATGCTAAATTTCTACAAATTAATTAACATCTTGGCTGGCCTGAGGGACAACACATTTTCAGCCAATTTTGATTTTTTTATTGAACTATCCCTTTAATGTTGGGATTCAGTTTTTAAAGAAATTCCAAAAGGGAGGTAGAATATCTTTAGATTAGATTAATAATTTGAGTTGTACAAACTATTAAACTGAGCTACATTTTGTGAACATGGTGTGTTTGTTTTAAATTGGTAATTAAACGCTAGTTGACTCCGGCCTGTTTTAGTAGTTTGTCAATGGTAGAGTGACAAAGCGACAGTTACTGAACGCATTAGAGTTTCGGAAAGGAGAAACTCACAGAGTGCTGAAGCATGAAAAATGGCCTCTTTCAGCCTAAGGCTGTGACACTTGCCAATATTTAAAGACCTTTAACGTGTATGTGCGTGTGTTTGGTGGTTCCTCTATATGGATAACTCTTTAACTAGCTAAAGACATACACGGGCCAGTCCTGCTCAAGATTCAATCATTCAGTGTCCAGCTACGCACAGTCTTACAGGAATTCATGCACACACAAGATCACAGCAGAATTGGGAGTTCTTGACACTGGTGGCTGAACTCAGTTGCCTAGCAACCAGGTGGCTCATTGAATGAGGGATGTCAGGATTGTGCTCTATGTGTGTGAGTGAGAGAGATTCTGTATAAGAATACAGTGTTTGCACTATATCCCCCAAGTATGCTTCACAATCAACGTCTTTCCGACCGATCACAGCTTCTGCAATTGGCATCTGTTGATTAACCACATAGTCCATCAATGCGAATGACGCTCTCAGCAGATCTACTCCTAATCCGCATCCTCCGTCGGTTTTCTAAGCTTGTTATTTAGGTATGTTGGCCTTAGAGTTCAGAAGCAGTTCAGAAGCACTGAAAAAAAATGGTGTAGAAACAATTTTAACTCAGAAACTGCTAGTGAGTTTCACAAATAATTACAAAGTAATGGCAAGGGCACTCTGCAAGTTGAAGTTGTAAATAAATCAGTGATTAGTGGAATAATACAAAATTCCATGTTTATTTCAACGCAATACTTGTGGTTTATGTATAATGGTTTTATTTCTTAGCAATTTCTGAGTGAATTTCTTTCTACACCAGATTTGTTTTTGTGTAATGTTTTCACATATAAACATTGATATATTTTTTTTCTTTTTTGTAAATCATACTCCAATAATCTTTGTTTTATTTAAAGTTCTTAAAATCATTTGTGCTGTGGTAGAATTATGGTAATACTATGGTACTGTTTTGATTGCTATATCCATATACAGTACTATGGTACTCAATACAAAAAGCAAGTTTATTAAAGAATATCATGGTATTTCCATTAATTGTGTATGTGTGTGTATGTGTGAATAAGACACAGGTAATCACAGATTGCCTATATACAGCCATATCTCCTGGCTATGAGTGTGATATTACATTTATATAACGGTTCGACAGCACGAGTGTGCAAATGTATGAGAAACAACAACGAGGTGTCTGTAAAAAAAACCTTTGTGCAGAACTACTTCCTTCCGCCACGGATTCAAATCTCAGTTTGACATTTTAACAGCTGAGCTCAAACCTCCATTACTAATTCAAAACTGTCACTTTAGAACTAATGAAGGAACGTTGAGTTAATTTGTTGAAAGCTTACTCTATCACTGTATTATGTAGAATAGAGTATTTTTAATAGACAGAGAGGTGGACTGAGTGAGTGTGTTTACCGGCATTTGATACAGCATTTATTCTTCAGTTCAATCTCATATTCACAATAAAACATTAGTTTGAATGTCTGCTGAGGAAAAGCGATATCTTTGTCATACTCTCCTTTCATCTGTTAAGATTTCCGATGACAGGGCTGCTCAGTGCATTTTTTGGCTTCATCTTACAAACTGCTGTTGAAAGTTCTTTGTTCACAACGACATTTCAATATTTTTCAATAAAACATTCTTACTTCTGACTCACTCATAAAAGTATCTTGTCACCATCTAATGGCAGAACAATGTAAAAAAAAATCACCATCATGAAAAAAAACAGTTTCTATACACCGTAATTAAACACTACTATTATTTATACAAAATAATAATATTTAATAAACAACAACAACAGCCATCATAAAAGTTGCTAGACAAATTTCCTTGGAGCTCACATCTCCGAAAAGCTCAAAGCAGATTTTCAAATAGACATTATCTTTATTAACAAACCGCATATTTGAAGTCTAAACAAGTACATTATCACCTAAAAAAAAAATAAAAACTGCATTCAGTGACACAAAACAGTATAATTTACTAAATTATAGTTTTTTTTAATGGTAAAATCACTTTTTTTAATATATATATATATATATATATATATATACTGTACATATTATTTTTTTATTTCACACATTTTTATTTTCCTTTTTTTAAGAAAAAAAAACAATAAATATATGTTCAAGTTGCAAATTCATGAGTGCTTTTCCACCTTTTCACCTACTTTTGCAAGCTATAGTTATAGCAAGTAGCAAATAATGGTCCACCATTATGACAAACTAAAGACCAATGGCTATTTACAAAAGCATTGCTAAGACTTTGTCCACACCGAGATGTCCCGTCCAAACTTCCTGTTTCAATAGGAAGCACCGAAACAGCAAAATGGTGGACCAAACAAATGTGTTATGTCTTTAAAAATAAGACCAGTGTTCTTGTTATCTTGGTCTTTCATTCTCTCTACAGCTTAAAGCATTTAAGTATGGCTGAAAGAAGTGCCTCTCTTTTCACTCCCAGTCTCTCAGTTGTCTGCTCTCCTCCCTGAGGAGGATGAAAGAACTTCATCTTGATGCGACTTCACACCAGGCAACTCTTCCAGCTCCCGGCCCCTCAAAACAGCCAAATGATATGCTTGGCTTTTACAACTAGATCAACAGCCTGTCCTGATGTCTGTCATTAAGTGCCGTAAATTCTTCACAAACAGCAAGCACAGGGCAGGACATGTTTACTGTAGATGTTTCTAGTCTGCCTCAAACTGAATATTTGACCCCGCAGAGATGTTTTTTTTATTTTAATTTTTTTAAACTTATTTATGTAACTCAATTGCATCTTTCCAACCTTAGAAGACGCCTCAACATGTTCATGTTTAGCACTGACATGTTTAGCAGCATCAGCATTGCTTCTGATTTAGTCACCCGTTTACCGATTGCTATAAGTGTGTGTTCTGTGTCTTTCTGAGTAAATGACATGCAGTGTTGGGGAGTAACTAGTTACATGTAACGGCGTTACGTAATTTAATTACAAAATTAATGTAACTGTAATTAGTTACAGTTACTAAGAAAAAATGAGTAATTAAATTACAGTTACTTATGAAATTTTTAACGATTACAAAGGGGATTACATTTGAATATTTACACACATCCACATACAGATTTAACTGATTTCTTTCCCAAATTGCACTGACTATTCTGAGATATACGCCCTAATAATTTCCGGGATGCGGAAACACAGTCTGGTTCTTAGAATCCAGTCTTAAAAACGGAATGCCTAACGCGGACGGAATATGCCACATTTTGGATGACTAAATCAAAAGTAGGTCAGTACACTTGAATCAAAACATGACATGGACTAGTGTCTGTGAATATTAAGCCCCAAAAATGCAATATATGACTCCTGCACATTCTGCGTGTCTGTGGAAATCAGGCGCGGACTGGACACCGGGAGAACCGGGACAATTCCCGGTGGCCTGGCAGCCGATTTTGCCCGCTATTTTAATATCATTATTGTATAATTGCCTGCCGAATGTACTAAAGCGATCATTTGCGAATCCGCCGTTTGATAATTAAATCTCTAATAAATCAGGAAGTGTTAGTCATGACTCGCGCGCTCTCCGCGCCTCCGCCAAACGGTTTGGATCAGACTCAGTCGAGAGAGAGAGAGAGAGAGTGGACTTTGGAAGCGCACAGCTGGAGCAGAGAAGCAGAACTATACTGTTCAGGGTTTCAGGTCAGTTTCATCTGTAAAGATGCTTTTTTTTCTTTGTTTTTTTTATTTAATTAATCAAGCAGCAGCACGTTGCTCATCAGTCATCACTCAAAACACTATATTAAGGACATCATTATTATCAGTTGTAATGTTACAGTAGTAATTTAGCTGAAAAACAATCAGATTTTTTTTATAGGTTTAGGGGGAGCTACGGACAGACAACAACACAACCCTTACGAAAATTAACGTTTTAATATATTTCTATAAATCCAGAGAAAATAGTTACTATTGTTTAACTGTGGTAACCAAAAATTTAAAATGATTTTACAAATTGAGTTATTTAAAAATAAATACAAATCCATTTGCAAAAAAACAAAACAAAAAAAAAGGTTATTGTATATAGGCTAAAAAAAGCATGGTCAATTTTTGTAAGGAAAACATGACTCGTGTACAGTATTAGGATTTTTCTATAAAGATATTGTAATATTGTAGAGTATTGTATTGTAAAGTATAGTTTTGTTCAATCTTGAGTATTAAAGTCATGAGAGAGACGGATAACAGGGCAAAATAAAGAGACTGAAGAGAAAAATGGAAGTGAAGGTGCAGTTCAGGAGAGAACTTTTAATTATTTAGCATGTCCCCAAATTAAAGATTTAAACCTTTTTTATGTCAGGTCCATACAAAAAATATTTTTGTCCGTGAATTTGTTTGTATGAGTTTGAATTTTCCAGTCTGAATTTTTTTCCCAGTCCGCCCCTCCTGTAAATTAATGGCAAAGACATGGCTTCATTTACTACACATTGGCCTACTGAAGCTCGCAGCGTTTTCAACCTCTGCTGCCTCAATATAGGAGTACACTAGCACATAAACATAATTTCTAGAACTGCTCTGTGTCACTTCATGTGCATTTTACTTATTTTGAGAAAACTATCATCATATCATATGCAAAGAGACAGCAGTTTAAAAAAAACACCAATGTTTCAGGAGTTTATTACACAGAATACGACACATGCTTATTAGATAACTGTATTTAAGTTGATGTATATGCTTTTATTCATTATTCTTTAATTTTCACAAATTTAGAAAAGTAATCAAAAAGTACTCAAAAGTAATTAGTTACATTACTTTAATAAAGTGATTGAAAAAGTTACACTACTATTACATTTTAAACAGGGTAACTTGTAATCTGTAACCTATTACATTTTCAAAGTAACCTTCCCAACACTGATGACATGCTATGTTCTCCCTCTAATCTATGCAGTGCCACCTTAGAAAGACTCTACTAATCAGGATGACCCATCTTGGGTTTCTGTCGTCTCAGATTTTCTCGTTGGAAAACAACAGATGGTATATACAACGTAGCTAACATTTCCAGAGTGTGTAGTTAAATCTTGGCCATGTTGTCCGTGTTGTAATTCTATCCCTTGTTTTAGTTAAATCATGGCCACTTTGTAAAAAAAAATTCCCTCCTTGTTTTAATTAATTAATTCCCTCATTTTAGTTAAACCTTGGCCTTGTTGCACTAATTTGTTTCCTCATTTTAGTAAAAGTAGAACCACTGTACTAATATGTTCTTGTGATTTAGTTAAAACATGCCCACATTGTACTACGTAAATGTTCCCTAATTTTGGTAAACTGTGTTGTACTAATTTTTTCCCTTATTTTTAGGTAAATCATGGCCATATTGTAGTAAATTGTTCCCTTATTTTAGTTAAGGGTATGTTTACGCAACAAAAATGTATTAAAAATGTAAAAGTTTTTCCTTAGCATTTTTGAAAAGTTTTGCATACATATGACAACATTGTCAAAACGATCCCATTCACGTGGATCCATAAAAACAACAACTAAAAAAACCCTGTATTATACTTGCCAATCCAGTAGTTGGTGATGTCACTTTGTAAAGAAACACTACCCACCTGCGCACATAGCTATAGACTGAACACATAATATGCATGCCCATGATGTCACCGTTTTCACAAATTAACATTTTTAGTAGTTTGCATTGAGATGATAATGGTATCGTTTTCAAAAATGTCTACTTTGAAACCCATTTTCAAAAGTTTGCATTTTCAGGCCCCCCACAATCGATTTCATAAAATTTTTGTAAGAGTTGCAGCTAGTTAGTTCAGAAACTCTTATTAGCATATAGCTAAGAGACATTAATACAATCATGGTACACGTGGTTAAACAGTCTAAAGCCAAAGCACAAATTTAAGTAATCAGGACAAAGTCTTCGATTGCTACAATATGCTAAAACACCATTTAGCTCAATAGATGAAACGGGCGGAGTAGATTAAGCTTTGAGCATGGGAAAAAGATAGCGTTTTGCCAGCAGTTTTCTGGCAGGGTTGCGATTAAAATGATTTCATAGGTGAAAATGAAGACACACACACACAGGTTTATGGTGCAGTAATGCTGTGACGCTATAGTTTTACTGTTCTGTTTTCAAGCTTCTAGCATTACACATTGTGCTGCAGGGAAACCATTGAACACAACAGTGTGTCTGGGCACTTGCATCCTGTGCAGACGGAGGAGTTATTTCTTTTCTCTCTCGCTAGCACTCTAACCTGATGGCTACATTATGGAGAAATGCTAGTGTACTCTGATTAGCACTCTAGTTCTTGTGCAGCTACCTGTAATTGGGTTCAGTTCACACCAGTCAGAACATGAAAACCATGACCACACACACCATTTTTTTTCAATGATCTTGATGACTTTTCAATGATCTTAAATTATTTTACCAGCATGTAGTACCTGTCTTTTTTCTGGAAGTGAACTAGTATTCATGTCCATAATCTGCGGAAACACACACGCTCAGGCTATATTTGGAAAACTATCATAATGCTTATTGCACAGTATTTACTGCTTACTATTTAAAAATACAGCATGTGAAACAGAAAATAGCATCAGTTTTTTTTATACCAAATACCATAGATATGTTTAGTCATCACCTCTATTTATATAGTGTTTTTAGCAATAACGATTGTGTCAAAGCACTTTATAGTATTAAATAGGAAAATAGTGTGTCAATAATGCAAAATGACAATAGTTATTAGCGGCTGTTTCTTGGGCCGCTGTACGTAAGCAATCTGCCATATTGGAATGGTCAAAGCAGGTAAGATGCAAGTATCTGCAACCCTAGTTATATGTATTTATGAATATCTATAGCTGTAGAAATTTTTTGCTAAATTAACACCATATTACAAGATGTACAGCTATACGTGATGTGTAGTTAAAACAACATAATATAAAACACAAACACATTCTTACCTCTGAAAGTTGAACCAATTTCTTCAGGAATTAAAATTTTGACAGTTTTTACTACCAGAGGCTATACAATGTCGTGGCATTTTGAAACTCATTGATTTGTATTGTGAGTAACGACATATATACCGTTCCAAGATGGTGGACGCGTTTACATTTTTGGAGCGGTCGAATGTGGCATCTACCTATTAAATATAAATGACCAAATACTGTTATTTTAGCATAACTTATATTTTTGACTTGTTTACAGTACAAATATAACAAAATAAACACATTAAAACACTCAAATTACAGATACAATCTATGACCACCAGTCTTACTTTCATATTATTTCTCAAGTGAATAGATCCCATTTCAAGGACTTTAGATTCTGTAAATGGAAAATAAGACAAAAATAACCGTTATGAATCTGATTTGTTGACATGTGCTGTTTATAGGCTGTTGCCAAAATTTAGTAAAATATTTTTTTTGTAATGTTAAAACGTCAGTTCGATGTGCCATTGTTTCCTGTTTGACGCAGTTCACTATTTTGACCCCAGGCAACTTTCCAAAAGCCAATTTGGAGCTCTTTACGCAACAACACTGGCAACAGAACCGGTGTCATATCAGCTGAGGCAAAACTGTCAGCCAGAAACATTGTCAGAAACAGAGTTTGAAAAAATGAGCTTTAACTATGACACAGCATTCGTGTCAGAATTATAACTTTTAATAAGTAGAAGATCACCAGTGATTTTAAATTGGGTACTGTCTCTGTGTGTGGAGTTTGTTTAAATCATTAAATTAATATTTCTCACCAATTAATAGCCACCCTGGATCAGCGATCTTCATAAAAGGAAAAATACTTTGTTCTTTTGTTCATACTTGGTTAATAGTTTTATTCTTTGTGAAGAGCCTTGTGGAAGGGACTTTCGTGAATTTTTCATTTGAAACCACCCTACAAATAGTGTGCTGTATTCACCTATATTTCATATTTTCCTATATTATTCACTTTATCTAGCTAATTAAACATTGCTTTACATTCTATTTGGATTATATGTCATATAGGACTTTCATTGGTCATACCAATAGATGGCCCCACCCTAAACTCACATTATTGGTTGAGCATGTTGCTATTGTATATAATTTGTATTGCAAAAAACATATAACAGTGTATTTTAGAATTTTTTATTTCCACGCACAATAATATGTAGCACTTTCTTCTTTGCACAATAATGTTATTGATTGATACTTTCTGGAATAAACCATGCCTTTCAAGCAAGGGTACTCTTACAAAAATTAACTATGGTTTTATTATAGTAAAAGTGTAGTAAGCATGTTTTTTTAGACGTATTGATAACCATGTGTATAACCACAGTTTTACTACAAATACAATGGTTAACTCTGGTTAACGTATCATAAACATCTGTGGTTACCATAGTGATCATGTTTTTTTGGTTTTATTTGTAGTAAAATAATGGTTATTTTTCGTAAGTGTACTACTGGGTTCTGAAACTCAACCCAGATCAGTGTGTACCATCCCGAATTGAACAGTACATTACAGTAGAAATATAATCTATAAATTAAAATGTCTTCAAAGTGTTGATTTTCAAATAAATGTATCATCTTGTGAGGATTATTTTAAAATTTTAAGATAAAATATCCTTTTCTAAATATCCTACAGATGGCCAATATGCTTCTTAAGCATATGGCTAACCTTTAAAGTTGTTACTTTTTGGCGACAAGAAAGATGTTTCCAAAATGTCATCTTGTAATTATGGTAACTTTGATTGAGATCTTTAGACATGAGACATGAGACACATTGAGATCTAAGTCAAACGATGAATCAAAATTAAAAAAAAAAAAAATTATATTACAAGAAAATTAGGACCAAAAAAATACCCACTGAGATGAAGGCAACTTGTGATTTCTTGCCTCATCTAATCCACTTTGAAGAAATTAGACCATCTGTCGAATTAAATCCAACCCCAAACGGCAAGACAGACCAAAGGCCCTTTTTGCCTCTCTGATCTCTGCTGGATTGCTTGTCATTTTAACATTTTCTCAACCAGAGATGAGATGGGGCTCTGGACTCTAACTTGGTTAAGCTAAGTTTTCAAAGGAAACTCCAGTCGAGTCCCATAACTTTGTCTCCTCTGATTAGCTAATTGGTGATCAGAACTATATCTGGTTGGCTGAACTGCACAGATTTGCAGTGTAATCTCACTGCCCAAATATCATATTATTACCCCTCAGTTAGCTTGCGGAGATATACATCCTTTGATGCTAAAAGGTAGAGCTCTCAGGACGGCTAAGTCAAACCTGACTCCATCACAGTTTCATGCTATTTCAGATGTAGAGTATGAAGTTAACCTGGTAATGTTTTTTCAGAGCAATATGCCACTGTCTGAAAGTATCTTTGTGAGATCTCGCTTCTTGTCAGAAATTCTTGCAGAGTTCAATTCAGTTAAAGCTTTTATTTTTTTGGCATCCCAAAGTAGAGATCGCTTCTTCAGAACACCACTGAATTCTGTCAGCATCAGCACGCCCATCTCATCTCTTCCCTTTCTTTGGCTTTTGTCCCGGGTCTCATAACAGAAATAATTGACAGGGATGCGGAGACAGAGATAGCAAGAAAAACAAAGAGATAAACAAGGGGAAATAGGGTTCCATGGTAATTGACATGTCTAAGCTTTGCGATCTGCTGGTTGTTTCCGTTAGTTGTGATTTGTCATAGTGGGAGATGCAGTATCAGCGGTGAATGTGCCAAAAGGAAGGAACAGATGCCAGGAACAATAGCTTTTTAGCTGTTCTAGGCCTGGGTTTTTTGCCAAAGAACAGAGAAGCTTGACACACCATATTCTTAATTTTGTACCTACAGGCCAGATATAAATCATTAAACTTCCTCTGGGAATCAATACTGTTTTCTCACTTTCATTGATCTTGGTTGTAACGTTTATACATTGCAAAAAAAAGTTGCATTATTATTATTATTTTACTTATGGAAGCAGCAATTAATATGATGTTACCTTTAAAATATGTGTCTTTTTGCCTGAGGTAGTATATGTATTTCTTTACAAATAAACTTGCTTTCCTCATAACTGCAATTGAACACCAAGATGCAGCACAACAAAAACGTTTTTCAGATTTAAGTAAGTTGATGCAATTATTTCATACTATAGGCCTTAAATTTAAATGTAATAAAATTTTTGGATTCCACTTTACAGGGAAATAAATTGCTTATGGTTTTGCATATATGTAAAATTTCAATCGGATTTGACAATGTATGGACTAGGCTTGACTTCCAGCATTAATGTTTTACTGTTGATTTTTGAAAATTAACTTAATTTCTCTTGTTCACATGGACCATCCTGCCCTTCTACATTCCAGACAGTGATACAGTCTCTCCTGACCTGACATCTGGGATAGTCTATGATTTACCATTGACACACACACACATTCCAAACAAGATGATCGGCTGTTCCGTCATTCCAATGAAAGTCATATTGTTTCGCTTTATCAGCTCAAATTCCTGTAAATGTGTGATACACCTGGTGCTGTCCGAACCTTGTGAAACGGTACATTGACAGGATTATTTTATTTATGAAAAGAACCCACCATTCACTGACGCGTCCAGGTCACACACACTCACAATTGTATGTCTGATGTAAACGTAACTGCCCTCATATTTTGCCGCAAATAGCAATTGCGAGTAAATTTGCTTTCACCTTTGCAGGAATGTGATATGTAGAGTGTACAAAGTAACACATCTGTAGCAATAGTGACAAAGTGCATAGCACATAACATGCACAATACCAGTATAAACATGGATATCTATTGGTATAATATGTGTCACATGACTAAAATTTGCGTCATCGTTTTCAAAAGCCTCCGTTTTCACAGTCCACACTACAACGCGAAAACGGCATTTTCAAATGTATCCACTTTGGAGAGGGTTTTCAAAAAGCTCAGTTTTCCTTGATAAAAAACAACAACAACAGAGAGAAAAAGATGCGCTTTCAAACGAAAATGTATTAGTGTGAATAAGGCCTAACTCTGCAGGAGAGCGGCCCTGCATGAACTGGACTGGACACCCATGACCTAAAGTCACAACATGCCAAATATACATCTCAGTCAAG
The DNA here is from genome assembly GCF_963082965.1 of Carassius carassius. Taxonomy (NCBI): domain Eukaryota; kingdom Metazoa; phylum Chordata; class Actinopteri; order Cypriniformes; family Cyprinidae; genus Carassius; species Carassius carassius. The sequence goes on along the minus strand of NC_081802.1, from coordinate 6,682,321 downwards.
CAAACCTGTGGATAATTCTTGTACAAAATAAGTTGGACTAGACTTCAGAAAAAGTAAAATGACTAATGTGGGTGGATACATGAAGCAAATTAAAAGCCCTACAGAAAGATGCACACAGATTTAAAGAAAGCAGTAACCTCTTCCATTTCCAGTAGAGTCCTCATACAGGATCTTGTTGAAACAAACCCCTTTAGTTAAAAAAACCCTTTAGTAACCTTATCCATCATGATACCCTTGCAATAACAGCTTAGGGTTTACTTAACATAAGGGTTTTGCTGCAACTGAACCCTGACCTTTACCGAACAGGCCCGGAGAGAAAGTTTTGCTTGCTGACAAGTGTCGTGCTCTCCCAGAATCAGTTGTTGAGTGAATGAGATGGCACATTTCCAGACTACTTTTCTTCTTCAAGCTGAGGGCTTCTCAACGACTTCCAAGAAAACTCACCAGGCTAATATTGACCTAGTCCCTGGAAAGAGCAGTGAAAATAGTTTGACAGAAAGTATAGTAAAATAAATGTGCTGATTTACGTTATTAATTAGTTTCAAACCCACTGACCTTCAGAAATGAGATATTTACCATAAATTAACGTGCATATATGTATGTGCTTATGTGTGTGTTAACAGTATTGCTTGCTTATAAAAGCATGTGTTCATTTAATCTTTGAATATGGTCACCGCATGGGTGTGCTGGCATCACATTTACATTTTAGATTTATGCATTTAGCATTTATGCATTTATGAGTATTTATGTGTTTTAGCAGACTTTATATCCAAAGCAACTTATAGTGCATTTAGGCTATACATTTTTATTTTACTAGAACGTGTGTTCCCTGGGAACACTGAGCCACAGGAACACCTTCTGTGTTGGCATCAGCACTAAACCTTTTCAAACACTTAGCCGGGAACTAGCAGGAAACGAACCCACATCAGAAACACCAGCTGCACGTCCCCACCGTTACCACCAAAGACAGTCTTAAGCTGGACAGCATTAAGATGGAAAACACGCAACTACAAATTGAGACGGGAGGAACATGTTCACAGAGTGTTGATGTTATGCAACACTTTTGGCTTTGATGGTGATGTACTCGACAAATTATGTGGCTTATACACCATCTTTGGCTAGTAGGCCTACTTCAACATCTCCTTGATTTGTTTCCGCCTTAAAGGAGATATTTAACGGAAAAGATGCTCTTTCGTTATAAAAAGCTGTTGATGGTTTATGCAGACATAATGAAACGTTCAAAGGATGAAGCTGCCCCTTTCTCGCACTTTGTAGGAATGACCCACAACCCTACAAGCGGTTTGAAGAATGAATGGATTGATGGGTAAGAATGAGATATCACAAATATGAGATGAAATGATTATCAAAAGGAGATTTGCAGCATGGCATCTCTCCCTACCACACCACGCCAAATGATTCATTTGCTCTCCTAAATAAAGTGATAATGAAATGCACCGGAAAGCTTCAGTATTCAGATGAGGCTCTTGTTTTGATGCAAATAAAACATGTTTCTGCAGAAACACAACTCTACCGAGAGAGCATGGCTGAGTGGGGAGACACATGTGGAGCCACACACCTGGGAAGGAGGGATTCACCCATCTCTGAACTCTCCATGCTGTCTGAACACGCTCTTACAAGCACTCGTGCGAAGGAGCAGGGTAGCAAAATTTAGAAAAGTGTGGATTTAGAGTTGATTTAGTGCTGTAAACGACAGCGCATCCTAAGCACTTTAATTTTGAGATTTGTAAGTGGCTAGAAATACATGTTTTGTACATTGGAGAGCATAACAACTTAAGCAAAAAACATAACAAAACAAAACGGGGGCATTGAGAGTTACGAATTTACAAGTACTGTGAGTTTTTCAAGTAAGTAATGCAAGTTACTTTGTTTTTCCATTTATTCATTGACACCCCTCATGTTCCTGTCTTGAGAGAAACTGGGAGTGCAGATCAGATGCATTTCCTTCAGCCTGAGGCTTATTAATTTCACTTTTGATGTGGAAGGACCTTAAAAGTTGGCAAAAATAAAACTCTTTTGGGGGGGGGGCAAAGCTCAGGTGAAAAAGAAAGTAGTGCAAAAGTAACAATGCAATACTTTCCATAAAAAGTAACTAAGTAATACAATTACAGTTTATGGAGTAATGCAGTATTGTAATTCATTTCTTTTAAAAGTAACTTTCTCCAGCACTGAAGAGTAACTGAGTTGTTTCTCTACAAATTGTGGAAATTCTTACACACAGTGCTGTTGAGAACAAATATCAGTGAACCTGCTGGACATCAGTGAACTGCAGCCTGTTACAAGTATGTTACGTAACAAAGAGCTCTACTTTTAATGGCCTGTTTCAGTAATCAGTTTGACCGAGAGCCTTTGGGGCACAATAAAAGAGTGTCAGCTTACTGACAGGAACAAAAAACATCTTGTTTATTCAGTACTATTTTAACTGTCCTGTCTTGCCCGCCTTCCCTGTGGTAGATCAGCTTCACAGACACAATGGTCCAAACAGTCAAGTCAAGTCAAGTCACCTTTATTTATAAAGCGCTTTAAACAAAATACATTGCGTCAAAGCAACTGAACAACATTCATTAGGAAAACAGTGTGTCAATAATGCAAAATGACAGTTAAAGGCAGTTCATCATTGAATTCAGTGATGTCATCTCTGTTCAGTTTAAATAGTGTCTGTGCATTTATTTGTAATCAAGTCAACTATATCGCTGTAGATGAAGTGACCCCAACTAAGCAAGCCAGAGGCGACGACGGCAAGGAACCGAAACTCCATCGGTGACAGAATGGAGAAAAAAACCTTGGGAGAAACCAGGCTCAGTTCTCCTCTGACCAGACGAAACCAGTAGTTCAATTCCAGGCTGCAGCAAAGTCAGATTGTGCAGAAGAATCATCTGTTTCCTGTGGTCTTGTCCTGGTGGTCGTCTGAGACAAGGTCTTTACAGTGGATCTGTATCTGGGGCTCTAGTTGTCCTGGTCTCCGCTGTCTTTCAGGGCTGTAGAGGTCCTCTCTAGGTGCTGATCCACCATCTGGTCTGGATACGTATTGGATCCGGGTGACTGCAGTGACCCTCTGATCTGGATACAGACTGGATCTGGTGGCTACGGTGACCTCGGAATAAGAGAGAAACAGACTAATATTAGCGTAGATGCCATTCTTCTAATGATGTAGCAAGTCCATAGGGTGTTATGGGAAGTGTTCCCGGTTCCGGTTGACCTAATTAATGCAGCCTAAAAATCCTTTTACAGATTTGGATATTAAAAACATATTAGTATGCTATGTGTAAGCCAGGTTAAAAAAGATGGGTTTTTAATCTAGATTTAAACTGCAAGAGTTTTTCTGCCTCCCGAACAATGTTAGGCAGGTTATTCCAGAGTTTAGGCGCCAAATAGGAAAAGGATCTGCCGCCCGCAGTTGATTTTGATATTCTAGGTATTATCAAATTGCCTGAGTTTTGAAAACGTAGCGGAAGTAGAGGATTATAATGTAGAAGGAGCTCATTCAAATACTGAGGTGCTAAACCATTCAGGGCTTTATAATTAATAAGCAATATTTTAAAATCTATACGATGTTTGATAGGGAGCCAGTGCAGTGAATATTTGTCTCCATGCTGAGAACTCCATTTCTGTCCTGACATTTGCTTTGGGAGTTAGGACTTTCTTTAAGCCTTGGCAAACAGCTGAAATGACTCAGATGTTAAACTGGTGTTACCGTTTAATCCCTTCGAGTGGGGGGTCTGCTGGGCTCTTTTGAGGGCGGGTATTACAGGTCAGAAGTCACAGTGTTAAACCTCCCGATTCACAAAATCTCAGACTTGAATAATCTTGCGCTAAAGCTGAACATATGTGGAATTATGAGGCTTCAGGAGCCAGTGGCATTTTGAAGTACATCCATCCATCTCTCCCTCTGGCCAGCTGTCTGTATATAGATTGGAAATGGTTTGTGACTGAGGTTTCTGACATTGGATTATTGGCATAGTGTAGATATGAGTGTCATATGACCTTGTCGCCAATCAAAGCCCTTTGATTTGACTTTTTCAGCACAAGGGCCCGAGGCGTAGCACAGTGTGTCATAAACAAAACACAAATCCCCTGGAAGCTCAAAACTGATGACAAAACATTAAAGCTCCATTGTATTTTAAGACAGCATATACGGCACATTCCCATAGACTTAATCCAGATGGTGTGGTTTAAGTGGCCCGATTGCAAAAACACCCACACAGGATGAGAAGATAAACAAGAGAGAGAGAGAGAGAGAGAGAGAGACTTGATAGCACTGAACTATAAGCAGGATTAATCAGATCTCAACAATATGCAGTAAACAAACACGGCGGCAAAGCAGAGTCTTCCATATCCATGAGCGCAGAAATGAATGATGCATTGGGTGAAAGAGGAAGACAGAAAAAGATGACAGGAAGGTGAGAGAGGATGGGTGGGTGGGTGAAGAAGTTGTGAGAAAGTAGGGCACAGGAACAGAAGGGAGAATGATAAATTTCACTTTAGGAAGATATCTGTGTCTGCACAACAAAAGTAGAAGAAAATGCAGAGAGGTGGAAAGACAATCCGTGGGGATTATGAAAAGTGCATCCATTATATTATTGGATAATATTACACTCCCGTGTTCAGTGTGGCCTTGTTTACACCAGCAGAAAGGGAGTTTTCCTGTTGATGAAAACTACCCCATCCATTTATTGGTTTTAAATAATTATAACACTTTATGCAATGTATTTAAGTTTTTTGTTGTTGTTGTTGTTTTACTATTTTAAATCTATTTTAAAATACAACTGTGCAATGTATATCGTTTTATCTATGATATGCATTATTAAATATTATATAAAATATAAAATATTTTATTGTATAAGATACACATTTGAAAACTCAAATGCTGGTGAGTAATTTCTGATACAATTATTATAAGTAGTAGCAGTAGTATTCTATATATTATTTTTGGATTATTTCTTATGACAGATTACAAAAACAAACTCCTCAATCAAATTTGTATTTTATTTATTTTTTTAATGATTGTAACATTTCATACAATGTATTTATTAGTAATAATGTATCACTATTTTAAATCCAATAAAATGTAATTATATGTCAATATAAAATACAGATAATAATAAATGCGTATTGTAAAATATAAATGTATATAATCTGTTATATATTTTTGAAAATTATATAAAATATAAAATGTTTGATGTTTGTATAAAATAATGTAAAATAAAATATAGTTTTGAAGAAGTAAATATTCATTCATTTATTTTTTTATCGTGATCTATTCCTTTAAAGAAATAAGGTCAACATTAATATCATGTGTTGCATTATGTTTGTACGTGCCACCGTTTTTTTTTTTTTTTTTTTTTAATAGTGGGAATAATTTTCACTCAGAAACAATTAAAAAGAAACATCAAGTAACCCACTGAATTCAGTGTATCATTTTGAAGTATGAAAATTCAAGTAGTATTTTCTAGTAAGATGTACTCAACTTTTGTTATATTTACAACGTCGAAAAGCATCATCAACAAGAAAAAAACAGGATTTGAGGATCAACAAAGTACTGTATTCAAGGATTGCACCATTTGCTGAAGTCATTTCTAATACCAGGCTCCATTTGAGTTCATTTGACCAGTGAACCACATCAGTTTTCTCATGTGATCCGCTGTAGTGTGTGTGAGCGAGACAGTAAATGTATAAATACATTCCTCTCTCTCTCTCTCTCTAGAGGGTTTTACCCCGTTTCTGAGTGCATCTCTTCTGCTACCGTAGACGTCTCCATTTATTTCAATCTATTTAGCTGCAGAATGACGAGTCTAAAAGTGGGTGAGCGGACGGAGAAAGACAACGCTTGGAGGAGAACAGAACAGGGAGATTAAAGGTGGAAGGCAAAGAGCAGTAAAACAAGCGTCGTACAAAAAGACAGGAATCACGAGCAGGCAAGTCACGACGAGTAAAAAAAACTTCCAAATATTTCAGTCACAAAGACTGAAAAGTTGCTTCGCCAGGTGTGTTTTGAAAGCTTAATGGATTCACCTAAAAAAACGGGATAGAGGCGAACGGGAAACAGCGTTTAATAATAGACAAATCCTTCGATATGACCCAAATAGATATTCCTTTTTTCCTCTCTCAAACACAGAGAAACCATTTCCCCTGCTCCTTCATGGCCATTTTGAGCTTGACTTTTAGCAGTTCAAAATAGGACCTTCTCTGGTCCAAGAAAACATACAGTTAGTATGCAATTACTCAAACAACTCGGGACAGTAAAACAAAACACTGGCTGCATGTTTACAGTAAAAAATGGCATTTTAATAACTTGTTTGTATGGGGAGAGAGTAGCAATAAATCCTTCAACTCAGCAATGTGATTGTATATATCAACACATGTAGTATATAATTAAAGAAACTGGGAACTATATTTTTATATTATAGTAGTTGTAGTATTTGTAGTAGTACCTTTACTACTTATTATTGCATTTGCAGTCATGAAAGCCACATATTTATTCAGCATTCATTAAAAACCTTAATGCAATAAAATATTTACAAACAATGTCCCATGTAAGTGCACATATAATGTCAGGAGACGCCATATTCATTAATTATGGTTTTACTTCAACAGTAGGTACTGAGAACTATGGTTTCCATAGTAAAAAATATAGCAAAATAATGTTTTACATCTATCATTGTTTATTTTTGTTGTCTTGTTTAAGTGTTGTTTACTGATGATGTCAGATAGTTTGCCTAAATAGATAAAATTATGAGTAATCCCCGCCTTAAGACAACAAAATATGACCACTGTTAGCTCATTGGAAAAATATATATATATATTTACGCATTGTAACGCATTGGACTGTCCAACACTATCAGCGCTGAGCGTCCCATTTTCTGGTCTTTCTCAGGATTTCCAGTGGGTGCCACATTAATTATTAAGCTCTATTTATAGGACCCCATTACCTGCTCCAAAAAAAGCCTGTCATTCCCACAGCTTGGGTTTTTAGAAAGGTGGACGATGAGATGAATTATCGATCATCTTTCCTGTCGCCTCGGTGGGTTTCTGGATTATTCAGAGCCAGTCTTTCATCTTGTGATGTACCTTTTCCAGTTTTTACAGAATTACACACTCAAGGCCATGGGTTCATTTAGAGGATGGGTAATTAATATGGCTGAAATAATGACACACAGTTACTGTGATTGTGAAAGAGATGTAAGAGGAAGCAGTACAGATATAGAAGCAGATTTGAGTTATATTGGTTTATGGGTCAATGACAAATGAGGATGTCGGGGATGATAAAAAGGAGAAATATTTTACATGATTTCATGATCATCTTGTATTGAGGTTGGTTGCATACATTTAAAAAAATATATGTTTTAGTTGAAAGATCATTTACTGTTATGTATTAGTCAGATTTTTTCCAATATATATTTTTTAAATTTAGCTGAAATAAGTAACTTATGTTCATCAAGGCTGAATTATATGATCAAAAATACAGTTAAACTGGTACTATTTTGAAGTATTATTACAAATAAAAATGTAAAACATTATTAAAACAATATTAAAATTAAAAACCATGCTATTCTACCATTTTAAAATAAGTAATACTTTTATTCGACAATGATGCATTTAAAATGATCAAAAGTGAGAGTAAAGACATTAGGACATTTATTACATACAAAACAAACAAACGTAAAAAATAAATAAATATAATAAAATAAGAATAATTATTAACAATTCTTTTAAATCCAGATTTTTTTTATATATACTATATAGTATTACTGTTTGCACAAAAATATTAAGCACTGAAAACCGTTCAATAAAAATCATTATTAATAACTGAGCACCAACTTACAGTAATAAATTACATTTTAAAATATAATAAAATAGAAAACGGTTCTTTTTAAATTGTAATAATACTTAAAAACGTTACTGTGTGTATTGTATTTTTGAGCATAAGGACTGCTTTCAAAAAGACATTTTTAAAAATCTTAGTGTTTTATATATTTCTGTGAATCTTTTGTGTGTTCCTTTTTGTCAAATGACACAGCAGACATCTTTATGACTAAATGTGATTTCTAAAACATTAAAGGGATTTCTTAAAGCAGCATCTTGCATGCAAACTTTTCCTTTAAACGTTTAAATATAAAGCTAATTCTCATTAAAACCTCAGTACAGCTTGGTAAAAGTACATTTTATTTAAAAACCACAGTATGTTGCCATGTGTATATACATCTGTGTTTATCCCCACCCAGCAGGTGTTGTGTTGTGCGCCTCTATGCCCCATGCAGTCACTCCAGCATCAGAGGGATTTTTCTGGCCCACTGTGGCTTATTCTAATTACACAATGGGTGAATTCTCCTATTAATATCCATTTTCAATCTCGCTGAGCGCTAAGGTCGTTATCCCGGTCCCGAGAGTATGCCACGCTCAAACGCAAGCACGTGTGGGCCTCGGCCAGCCTGGAGCTAAATCAAAGATATTTGCGTCGTCCAGCGCTGTGAAATCATGTAGATCTGACAGCTCAGGGAATTATGGGCGATGGCTGTTGTACCAAACTGCAACTGTAATTACAGAAAACAGGCACGCCGCCTGCGATAATGCTGAATGCAGACTTTCCTGAAGTGTTTAGGTCAGGATGCACACCAACAGAATGCTACACGTTATGTATATTTGAGTATAATTTATTTTTAATATTTTTGGCATCATGTGCATAAACAGTCTTCATTTCACTACATGGTTTCATAATACAACAACCTTGATTGTAGTTCAATGTAGCATTTAAGCAAAAAAAAATGTATCTGGACATTATGGGAGTAATGTTCAGCCACGGAATTCTCGCAATTCTGCGAAGTAAAAATAAACAGAATTGCGAGTGAGTTTATCTCTCACAATTTTGTCTATTTTTTCAGAATTCTGAAGAGTTTGTATCTCACAAATATGACTTTATATATATATTCCATGGTGGAAACAAGCTTCCATAAATCATGGTCAAGGCCTGTAGGGCACCTAATTTTAAAAAGAAAGACAGAAAGAATAAAAAAAGGAAAACAAACAGAAACTATATGGTTAAATGTGCTGCTAGTTATGCAAGAAGAGCAAAATAAATGTACAAAATTATCATTTGAATCGTTAACATTTACATAAAGGTGGATGTGGGCATTCAGTTTAAGTAATGATGTCATAGCAAAAGTAGTCTTCGTATAGAGTTTCTTCAAAGCACAGGCTAGCGTTTATTATCGATATTTATGGAGTAAATATCAAGCAGCAACATGGGTCCAGCCCATTTTTTTCTCTCATATTAATGCATTTTAAATTATTGACTAGTTCTATATTTTCTTGCTATATAAGTTTTTGGTTCTATATGTAAGCATATTATTTACTTATTTCCCTTGTATTTTTATTTTATTTTATTTTTTATCTTCAGTAACGCATTATAGAAGCTTTCAACAAAAACTTCAATTAGAAACATTCTTAAAGTGTTAAACAATCAGCACCAAAACCGAATTGCAAAAACAATGATTGTTTTTCGATAGGTTTCCCAAACTTGTCGGCAATTGGTTAGACAAAACAGAGAGCCCTGCCCCCAAACTCATGCCATTAATTGAGGCAAAATTGCTGTGTTGCAAAAAAAAAAAAAAAATGTTTTATTTTCTGTAATTTTATTTTACTCTTTATCCTTTATTTTAGTCTTTGTATTTAAGCTATCAACTTTAACAGATCAAGAGTTCATGTAGATTCAAATATTAATATTTTTGCAAATGTTTCAGACACTATGAATGTACATTAACTAAAGATCTGTTGAGCAAAATGATATTAATGAAAGTTACCAAATCCTGCACTCAAATGCAAAACCAATGCTATCTCACGACCAGTTCGTACATATTTTATAAGGTGGCTAATTCGTACAAATTCATATGACCTCACTCGTACGATTTTGTATGATTTGTCTAGACCCCAGTGATGGATAGGTTTAGGGGCGGGGTTAGGTGTAGGTAATTCATACAAATTAGCCACCTCATAAAATATGTACAAATTGCTGTGAGATCAGTTTGGCAAAACCCGTCATGCCTTTAATGGCAACACTTCGTTTATCCAAAAATGACAATTCTGTCATCATTTATCCACCTTCATGTAATCCCAAACCTTTACAACATTCTTTCTTCTACAATACACAAAAAAGAAGATATTTTAAAAAAAAATGTCTGTTTCTGTTGTTCATACAATGAAAGTCAGTGGGGTCCAAATGTTCATTCTGACAAATACAGAAAAATGTAAGTCATAAAGGTCTGAAACAACATGAGGGTGAGTAAATGATGACAAAGTTGTTATTTTTGGGTGAACTATCCCTTTAAATGTCTCTACAAGACTGCAGTTGTCTATCGTTTCTTCTTCTGTTTAAGAGATTTCCTTCGTTTGACGATCATCTCATATAGTTTGTCCATTCCTTCATGGAGACCGTCACCAATGATGGCACAGGCCGGTTGGACGTGGTACGTAGTGGAAGGACTCAGTTCATGGAGCGCCAGGTGCTTCTCGATCTCGGCGACCGTCAGGGATTTCGGAAGGTCCTGCTTGTTTGCGATCACCAGCAGAGGAGTTCCTTGGTTCTCTGCGAATTTGGTGACTTTATGCAGTTCCGTCTTGGCTTCCTCAAGTCGGTCGACATCTACGGAGTCCACCACGTAAATAATACCGTCCGTGCAGCGGCTGTAGGATTTCCACAAGGGTCTTAACTTCTCTTGTCCACCAACGTCCCAGAAGTGACAGCTGATGCCTTTGGCGGTGCCATTGCTGAGTTTGATCTTCTCCGTGTTGAAGCCAATGGTGGGAACGGTGTTGACGAATTCGTTGAACTTTAACCGATACAGTACAGTGGTTTTACCGGCCGAATCCAATCCGAGCATCACAATGTGCAGGGACTGGAATGCTGCAATGTTGGAGAAACCGTTCCCCATCTTATGATGAATGTGTAGCAATCAATAAATCACATAGCAGCCTCGCCTATCTTTGCCTCTACTAGCATCTGAAGACCAGCTTGAGGCTCCCAGGCTCCCAATTCATTGGTTATTTAGCTTCCAAACCTGATGACTTTGAGACTGAAGGAAAAACCACCAGGTTATGATCCTGTAAAATGATCAATGAAACATGCACAAGAGAGGCACCTCAACGTGTCAACTGTCCATGCTTATCCATGCAAACGCATAAAAGCATCCTTAATCTCAATTACACATCAACCCACGCAGGTATGCATGGTCAGTCTGGGAAGGGCGTTGGGTTCTCCTCCTGTTTTCAGATGATATGTTGTACTGCAGACCGCAGACCTCCGTTTATCGCCTCTGTATGATTATGAAGAGCCTGATCAGATTTCTTCCTCACGCAGCATAAATCGGAGACAGTAAGGTCATGGAGCGAGGCGTTTCCTCAGTGGTGATAAAAACAAGCCGACAGTTAGAGTAAATGGAGGTTTCCCCGCTGTGCTCTGTCTCACACTGAAGTGCTGCTGCTGCTGTCTGTGAGTGTGCATGAGGAATACAAATCTGTGTGAACTCCTCCCACACAGGCAAGCACAAGTACGGAGACGCCAGTTCATAAAGTCACTTCACAACACTGTAGGTAAAGCCACTCCATGTACAGCCCCCAAAAAAAAGAAACCCTGTTTAATGCTTATGCTTTTATATATTTAAACTAATATTTGTAATCTTTTTATATTTGCATTTTTTATATATAGAACTGCTATTAGTTTAATTTGTATATTACTTATATTACTTTATAGTTTCAGGGTCTGAAGATTGTAATTATGATTTAAAAAATTCAATTTTGACATGTATTTATTTAAATTCAAATTTAAAAATCTCTAAATTATTATTATGGTGAGCCATCTTTGCCCAGTAGACTAAACACGCTGTTTTTAATAATAATAATAATAATGTGAGTCTGCTGACATCTAGTGAAAAATATATGTATAGCCTCTAAAAAGTAATGTTTATTAAAAAAAATTGTAAAACTGCAACTACATTAAAAATCCATTAGAAACCAGTCATGAAGTAACATCCATGATTCCTGTGATATTAAAAATCATATTGCGTGTGTGTGTTTGTGTGTGTGTGTGTGTGTATATATATATATATATATATATATATATATATATATATATATATATATATATATATATATATAGATAGATAGATAGAGAGAGAGAGAGAGAGAGAGAGAGAGAGAGGAGGAAGATCATGTAGTTGTGAATAAAAAACTCAAATGTACTAAAGCTGCATAATACCTTACTAATTTCAAGTTGATTATTATTGTTACTGTTTTTATTCTGTGGGGGAAAAAAATCTTAAATCACACACACACACACACACACACACACGTATATATATATATATATATATATATATATATATATATATATATATATATATATATATATATATATATATATATATATATGAAGCCATGAATAATTACAGTATTTTTAAGAATTATTATTATTATTGGGGAATTATTACACAATCTAACTGTAATTGTTCAGTTGTTACCTGCCAAATGTGTAGTGTTACTTTTCTACCACTAGATGTCAGGATTGCAGAAGTTGACCAAAAAGTTTGACCAAAATTTATGTTTTGACCAAAAACATTTGTATCCACCTCAATGGGCAGCAGTATAAAATTCAAGACTATTGTATCAGGGAATCAACAGAAAAAAAAATGATTTGGTGCTCACTTTGTGTTATAAAAAAAAAAGGTAACTTTCACCATAATTACTGATTATGCTCAAAGGTGTTCATAATGTTAATTAGTTTTGTCATTACTGCCATTATTTTTAGATGATGGTTTACAAAGTCTTAGTTCTAACAATGTACCCTACCGCTTGCACACAGATGCTTCAAGCCGACTGGATCCAGTCTGTCTTAAGAGAACACATGAGTGTATGTGTGTGTAAAGTCGTGGCCTAATGGTTAGAGAGTCGGACTCCCAATCGAAAGGTTGTGAGTTCGAGTCCCGGGCCAGCAGGAATTGTGGGTGGGGGGAGTGCATGTACAGTTCTCTCTTCACCTTCAATAACATGACTTAGGTGCCCTTGAGCAAGGCATCGAACCCCCAACTGCGCCGCAGCATAAATGGCTGCCCACTGCTCCGGGTGTGTGCTCACAGTGTTTGTGTGTGTTCACTGCTCTGTGTGTGTGCACTTTGGATGGGTTAAACGCAGAGCACAAATTCCGAGTATGGGTCACCATACTTGGCTGAATGTCACTTCACTTTCACTTTCACTCACTAAAGGATGTCACAAAAAGGGAATTTAGGGAAGAAAACAAAATAGGGAGTTCCTGGCATTCTGACAGGCCTCCAAGTGGAAGGAAAGGGCTCAGGAAGCACCATGTGGGTCTTACAGAGGAGATGGAACCGTTTATTGTGGCCGAACAATTCAATCCAGATCAAAGCCTGTTTCATATTCAACTGGGACTCAAAGAAGAGCAAGACTTCAAAAATTGTGCCTTAGTAATATTCCGCATACATAGGCCTACTTGCTGCTCCAAAATCTGTTTCTTTCTGGGTTTTTTACTACTCATTTCAGTTGACCTCTAAGAAGTCCCAGAAGTCATTACAACGAGTTCTTAATCATTCGAAATGGCAGATATGAAGATATGAATATTGAAGTTGATATGAAGTTGAGAGTAACTTTATACAAAATTGGTGGACCACATTGTTAGCTTAGCAACATGCTAACACATATTAAGTAATAATAGTAGGCTTTCTCACACTGTTAGGATATGGACTAGATTCAGTATGTTTACTTTTTGTACATTTTAAAATGGATAGATGCTAGATGCTAACCGGACAACGGAGAGTTAATAAATTACAAACGTAAAATACACAGCTATGATAACGTGACCAGATTTCTGAAATGAAAACCGGGGACATTTCCTAGTTCAATGGACAAAATATCACTGAAATCTCAGTTGTGATTATTATGACAAAATTATGGCTTTACAAAAAAACATAGCTAGATTGCTCGGACTTTTACAGTGTATTTGCAGATTGTTTTGAACGCGCTATACATGCAGCTTGTAGCAAAACTGTTAGCAGCACCTGCGGAAGCTAACTATTATCCTTAATATGTCAAGGGTAACATTTTCTAGCAGAAATAACATAAAATCTAATGTTTTAAAGACTCCTTAAAACTTTTTATTATGTAGAAACTGTTATAAACAGTACATGAGTTGTGCTAATACAGTGTGTAACACCAAATATCATTCAATTTAGCATAATCTCTCATTCCTCAAGCGTGGCATGGCACATTTTCCTATGTATTATTTGTTCCCTACAGATTTTATTGACCTGTACAGGAAGTGAAGTAATCAGGAAGTGTTTTAAGACAGAGGACGCCAAGACTTTAACTTCTAACTGAAGTTGCACATTGTTTAAATGAGCTCAAGCAGGTCCATGCACTTTAGTCCTTCCTGTCCACTTCAACAGCCAGCAGTGGGGAAGAAAGACTAGGGCAATAGAACAACACACACACACACACACACACACACACACACACACACACACACACAAATATGCAAAGGTGGTCTCATTGGTGCAAATGCATCTATCTATCTATCTATCTATCTATCTATCTATCTATCTATCTATCTATCTATCTATCTATCTATCTATCTATCTATCTATCTATCTATCTATCTATCATTTATCTAGATCATTTAATTTTGTTAAATGTAAATAAATTTAATGGTATTAAACATGCAACTAACTCAAAACTTTAACTCTAACTTCGGCCCTATTTTTCACATTCTTCAATCAAGCAAATTTTTCCATGGTGGACTAAAACAGCGAAGGATTTAGGATCTTACAACACTTCAAACTGAATATGCGAGAGCTTTATAAATGCCAAGGGGACGTAATCCTCAGGGTTAATCTAACTCCAGCGGCTCAGGAACATCTTGCCTTCTTTGCTCGCTATGGAAACCAGGACCTCCTCAGGGAGTTCCTTTGAGGTTCCTCAGACAAACTGCAAGCAAACAGACCCTACCATTTCATATTTATCTCCTTTGAAACACCCTCTCACTTTCTTGAATTGCAAAGAGGCCTCTTACATTAATGTGTTTTGACCCACAAATTTGCTGTTAGCAGAATCTTCACATCTCCTTTCTGTTTTACCCACAAGAGCTCTTGCGTGAGGAACAGGTAGATGAGGAGCCGCATTAACATGCAGAGAGTGTGCGTGACTGAGCAACAGGCCTGAATGGGATGTGCTACTAATTAGTTTCTGCTCCTGTGAGACTCATCGATTTTGAATTTGAAGATCCTGTAAGATCAAACAAGACACGAGCAGCGTTCTTACATTAGATCAGGGTGATCAACCCTCTGGAACCACCGGCGTATCAAATTAGATTTCTTTTGTATCTCAATTGTTTATGCTAGCAAAGCTGTTTCAAGGCTACTGTTTTAACCCTATAAATGCTGTATGTAGTTTTCTAAGGACCCTGCACCATTACCATGATCAATACTTTTCTGAAAACTCTTTTGTATTCAATCTCCTAAAGCATTACTCAAATTAAAAATATTTATTACTATATTATTTCAATAAAATTAAGCGAGCTGGAAATGCCCGGCATGGCCATTGATCCCAGGGGGTTACATTTAAATCTACACATTTTCTCATCTTATTCTTCTAGATTATTTGAGTTATGCTATGCACATTAATAAAAAAATATTGAATAATAGTTTTCACTCTGAAATTTTTATAATTAATTTGATAGATTTAGGAGAAACATCTGAGATAAAACTCTTATTGCTTGTCTTGTGTACAGTCCTTTTCTTTATGTTTCTCTCTTTCCCAGCATCCCCCACAACATTGCCAATCTCTCTCGGTTCTCTCTGCACTCGCTCAGGTGTAATACTGTCCAACTGTTATCCACAAAGCCTGGCCAAGCAGGAAACTCATGTTTTTCACAACAGATGCAAGTGCACACCAGAGACGCTGTCTTCTGAAACTCGTTATTCTGCTTTTGAAACAGATGGAATCAAGTTTGTGAAGTGCTGAAAGTTACAAAGTGCTTCCTACGTGACTCAGTACACTTGCTTTTGCAATAAGGCCTTTGAAGCTGTTCTGTATTACGAATACAGATAAATGGCTTTGAAAGACATAATGCGGGGGGATAAAAGACACTGCATTATGTGTTTTAGCACACCATTGCTGCACTGACCAATGATCATCCAGGATCAATAGCTGGATCTGTTTGATAATTAAATTCTGTACTGTAGCTTGGTGTCTTGGGGCTTAGCTTGCTAATTTTCCCTCAGCTTCATGATTAACTTCATAATTAATTTTCTGCATGCACAACGCTCATTGTGTCTTGGCACCCACCTCCAAGTAGAGACTGAATAAGAGTTTGGTTTAAATAACATGTTTAATTGATGGTGCTAAATTGTAATGAATCAAGCCAAAAACTGGAATGAGTACCTCAGCAATAATCGCTACTTTCCTCTATGGATGCCATGCATCTCTGCTTTTGTATTTTAGGAGTACTTATTATAGAAAGAATATACTTAAGTGATAACCGAATGTAATGTTTTCAGACACTTAATTGCATGTTAAAGGAACAATTCTTCCAAAAATGAAACTCGGTTGAAAATGTACTCAACTTCAGGCCATCCAAATGTAGATGAGTTTGTTTCATCAGAACACATTTGGAGAAATGTAGCATTAAATCACTTGTTCACCAATGGATCCTCTTAAGTGAATGGGTGCCGTCAGAATGAGAGTCAGCTGATAGAAAAACTACAATAATCCAGACAACTCCTGTGTGCAGGAGTCCCATCAAGGCCTTTTAACGTTAAAATGTATACATAATAACGATTCTTCCAATGAAAATGTCCATCCACTGTAGCCTACCGGCATATTTGTTAAGAACTATTTAGGATTGTTTTTGCTTGTAAACAGTGCTTGATTTGTGCATATTTCTCTCCAGAATCAGGTGAGATGACTCTTACTGAAGAAGCAATATTATGGATAAAAGACTCATATTTTAAGTAAAAAATGTCTTGAATTAATTTTTTTTTTATATGAAGGCATTAATTGATGGACTGGAGTGGTGTGGATTACTTGTGGATTATTTTGTTATTTTTATCAGCTGTTTGGAGTTTCATTCTGACGGCACCCATTCACTGCAGAGGATCCATTAGTGAGCAAGTGATGTGATGCTACATTTCTCCAAATCTGTACGGATGAAGTAACAAACTCAACTACATCTTGGATGCCCTGTGACCACATTAACATTTTTGGATCACATAAATGTATGAATGTTTTGGCAATCATTATTACATATAATGGGTCTTTAGTGACCCGGACCTACAGTACAAACCAAAAGTTTGGACACACCTTCTCATTCAAAGAGTTTTCTTTATTTTCATGACTATGAAAATTGTAGATTCACACCGAAGGCATCAAAACTATGAATTAACACATGTGGAATTATATATGAAATTATATACATAACAAAAAAGTATGAAACAACTGAAAATATGTCATACTCTAGGTTCTTCAAAGTAGCCACCTTTTGCTTTGATTACTGCTTTGCACACTCTTGGCATTCTCTTGATGAGCTTCAAGAGGTAGTCACCTGAAATGGTCTTCCAACAGTCTTGAAGGAGTTCCCCGAGAGATGCTTAGCACTTGTTGGCCCTTACGCCTTCTGTCTGCGGTCCAGCTCACCCCTAAACCATCTCGATTGGGTTCAGGTCCGGTGACTGTGGAGGCCAGGTCATCTGGCGCAGCACCCCATCACTCTCCTTCTTGGTCAAATAGCCCTTGATGCCTTCAGTGTGACTCTACAATTTTCATAGTCATGAAAATAAAGAAAACTCTTTGAATGAGAAGGTGTGTCCAAACTTTTGGTCTGTACTGTATATACCCAGCAACTTCTGCAATAGCAAAAAAAAAAAAAAAAAACTCTCTTGATATTTTAAGAACAATTACAGAAGAATAAAATAAAGCATATTTCAATACATTTTGAAAATTAAAAGGGATCAATTTGAGCAGATGATTTTGACCATTGCTGTCATCGTCAGAGCACACTTCCACATACATTCAGCATCTGCCTCATATATAAATAACTTACTTACTCAGCAAAAACTGTGACTACATAATACTTCAATATGACCTCATTTTTAAGTTGAGCTTTGTTCCGAATCAATTTCCATGTGATCAAAGACAAATATCAGTCTCTGTTTGATACAGACAGGCTTCAAACTTCTCTGAAACATTATTTCTACACACAAAGTCACAACTACATCCCCTGAAGGACAGGACAGTGTACTGTGCCACATCTCTACAGCGTCTGACAAATCAAAGCATGTCACATCAGTCCAAAACCCATCGCGAGCCAAATCCAGAATGGAATTCATATTTAAAGGGTTGTCCCAGTGACAAACTGCAGGCACAAGAGAGCTCATTTATCTCACACAGATCGAGGGAATTGAAAGAAATGCTGGAGTGCATCACAGATCATTTTTTACAGCAGTCCGCCAGCCTTAGGACTTGACCTTGGAGAGTATTTCTCAAATTAAAAACAAACCAGATTGGACTGAATTCTTTGTTGCTGCAACAGAGCGTAACAGTGACCACTCAGCAACCTTGCTTCTAGTATTATTCTCACAAATTTTCTCTCAATGGTGTTAAGAAAATTCATTAAAGAGTTTCAAGCAGTAAAGCAGCCAGCAAGCTCTGAGACATTTTATTCTGAAGCAAAAGCTTTTGGAAATTATTGTTTGAATTATTATTATTATTATTATGGGGATGATAATACGTTTTAAAACAATATAATCAACATATTTTGATATTTATTATAAAATAATAATCAAATTTATTGTCAGTCAAAAGTATATATTATAAAAATATATATATTAAAAATGCTAATATTTAATGAAAATGTACATTATAAATATAAAACAATATTTTCTAAATTTTTCAATACTTAAAAATAGATTATAAAAACAATATTTATTTTTTTATATTGATTTGTAAAATGTATTTTGCCAAATTCATACAAGTGTAAAAACAAGATATAAGCGAACTGACATGCACACGCATGCATGACTTGCATTATCTCTAGGGCGTAAAAATAACTTTTTTCAATCTCAAAATGATGTTTTCCCATCATGAAATGATGCAGTTTTCCAGGTGCATTTCTTTTCATTGTCACCGAGCATTTGCATGTGTTGTGTAATCATGGAAATGAGCTTTGTCGGGCAAACTCAGCGAGCACGATCTGGACACCTTGTGAAATTGTAAATGAGTTAGCGTTGCTTGCCTGCCACAGATTTAGAAGATAGAGTTCAAATTCAAAAGGATGCCAAAACGAGGGGAGGTGCTTGTTGGGCTTTACGGCTGGAAATAGCCTAACTGAAATACATTTGTAATTATGAAAAGGTCAAACATGTTAAATGTGAACCATTTCTTCTGAATTGAAACTTCTTAACGGCAACAATAAAAACAAATGGACACCATTTAATTGCTTAAATGTCTCTGGGCTTATTGTGCACAACCACTCATTGTGTAATGTTGTTAAGGCTATGTTGATATTTTTTTTCATTTGAAAAAAGATTGCATCGCATCAGATGGCAACAAAATGATTTGAAATGTTTTTTTTACAAATACATTATATTACAGGCTGGTAGGACAGCCTATCATAATATTCGGACCGAATAATCTGATTGGTCAAACATTTTAAGGTCCTACGCCTTCCACAAATGTCAAAAATACGTATAAATACATTTAGGCCGACTTAACTTAGTGATTGCTATTATTTTTTATTTATTTTTCTTACTGTTATTCATCCATAGCACTCTATTAACTTTGCATTCCGAGTCTGTTTCTTCCACCTGCACATCATTCACCTTCAACACTTCCTCACAGGACTGAACTGAACTGTCCGAACAGGAATATAAGACAGACCCGACTCCCTCAGGAAACCTTTTTTGTCTGTTTAGCTGCAAGAATTGGATACTAAACTAGGCTGTTTACTCGCTTTTCATTGCTGCTATGGACAAACGGGTGTTAATGACTCACAGGATGCTGGGTATTGAACTCTGAGAAAGGAAATTTAAATTTGTCCCCTACCTCAGGCTGTGCATAAGTGTGAGTGTGTGTGTGTGTTCACAAAACCGTTACTCCTCACAAACTGCTGACAAGCAGCTGTGTTTGTGTTTGTACTGTAGAGGGTTGTCATAGAGACAACACATTATGAAAGGTGTAGAAAGCAATTATTGAGAGGGTGGGGGGGGGGGGGGGGGGGTTAATGCATCAAGTTACCCACATGTTGAAATGAGCCAGACAGCTTGAACATATCATAAATGCTAATAGGTTTGTTTAAAGGTGCACTGTAATTTTCTCAATAAAATTTTTATACATTAAGACACATTAAAATAGGCCTACATTAAAAATGACACTTTAGACGATTATTTAAAAAATCACTTTTCTTTTTTTTTACATGTTATACATAAATGCACGATTACATAACTTAATTCAAAAATACCATTTGTTTGGGTATAACTTCAATCAAGAAACAATTTGTGCCTAAAAAGAACATAAAACCGTGTTTATTTTTTTACTTGATTCTTAATATGTAAAATGTAATGAACATTGAAAACTATTTTAAAATTATATTTTAAACCCAGATAGCACACTTAACGTCTGCAAGATGTCTGATAAAGATGTGCTCTGTACAAACATCTGATAGACGTCTGCAAGATGTCAGTTTTACATACATTCTAAATCAAACATCTTAAAGATATTTTCTAAATGTCTATTTGTCATCTGATAGGAAAAATGCTATATATATTGTAGAGGAGCAAACACTCAAAAATATGTCTTGCGGACGTCAACTAAACGTCTCTGTGATGTACGTGTGCTATCAGGGAAAGATTTTCGTAAATATTTTTACAATCATACTCCAGGACAGGTATAATTACAGTTTATAGTAGTCTAATGAAAGTGGATTTATTTTACATTCATTGCATCCGAAATAATAATAATAATAATAATAATTATTATTATTATTAATTCCTTATATATATATATATATATATATATATATATATATATATATATATATATATATATATATATATATATATATATATATATATATATAATGCTTTTCTAGGCATTTTAAACGCTTTACATAGTCAGGGGGTATCTCCTCGTCCACCACCAGTGTGCAGCATCCACCTGGATGATGCGACGGCAGCCATAGTGCACCAGAACGACCACCACACACCAGCTTACTGGTGGAGAGGAGACAGAGTGATGAAGCCAATCAGCAGATATGGGGATTGTTAGGAGGCCATGATGGTCAATGGGCGAATTTAGCGTCTGACAGACAGCGACACTGAACCCAGCTCTCCTTTCTCCTCGAACTTCCTACTGCACCTGAACGAACAAATACAAATCGCAGTTTAAACAAACAGAAAAGGATGTGAAAGAGCCCAATTCAGCACCGTGGTGTTCAGGCTCAAGCAGAGAGATGCGTCTCAAAACACTTGCCTCTTTTTGCTCTTGTACTGACAAAAACATACAGAATATGTCAAAATACCCGTCTTGGAAAGTATGTTAGAAAAAACTGTTGGTTATGTCTTAAGTGAAAGTGAACAGTTGAGAAAAAAATCGGATGTGTAGCCTATTATATTGGATGCATTCATTGTCTCTTAAAGTGACCGCGCCTAATTTAGCTATAAAGCTGCTGTAATGTTAATCCAAGAAAATGAAAGAGAGAAAATCACTCACTGCTCTTGACTGAATTACTTCGTAGTTTTAACAAGAATGAGTGCACAGTCAAACCAAAATGTATTTTTTTACGTTTTAATAGTAGGTGCAGGACACTATAATTAATGTGAGTATAGCAAAATAAAGCGAGCTGTGACATACCCAAAAAATCTTCATACAGTAGAGTACTAGTGAAATTGATAGAAAAAAATGGGACCAAAAATTATTCAGACACTTTGACCTGACCTGCTTACGTGTTTTTTTTTCCTGAATTGCTAATGCAATTCACACCACAGACTGAACAAAATTAAGCATTGCTTGGTAATTGTTCAACAAAGTATTGATAGTTGTGTAAATATAGTCATACTAACAACTGTCTGAAGTTTTGGTTAATTGTAATCCATTACACACCTTTCTATCCAAGTTATCTGACATTTTCAAGATGAATTTGTTCTGACACAGTTTAACTCTGAGATCTTGTCATATTTTATTGCCATTTTATAAACTAGAGCAAATAAACTGTGATAATGTAAGAAATGTTGAAGGTGTCTGAATACATTTTGGTTTGACTGTTAATTAAATTTTTACAGTGAAGACTATGCAGTGCTATTTTATATTTAATTATTTGTTTTCTGTACCTGGACACCTACAAACATGAAACAACTTAAACATTGTGCAATTAGCACAAATAAATAAATAGAATGAACATATAAATTAAATAATTTCAAACAGGGCCCACTGGTACAACCTGCACCGGGGCCCCGCAAACCCCAGCTACGGTCCTGATTGTATGGACACTTTACCCTCCCATGAGGCCACGGGAGAGGATTTGTGAATGGCAGTGAAGCAATGCAACTGACATTTTAGGTCACATGACCACATCAACATTGCGGATGTAGTAAGTCCAAATTTCATTCATACTAGCCATATTCGTACTATATATAGAATATACTTTTTTTAATCATTGTAAAGTAAGTTCAAACTCAAATATAGTATACAGAATGCCATTTTGGACACATCAGTTAAGCCATTTCAAAGTCACATGCCCAATCAATTTCAGTGGAAAAAAAAATCTAGATTAAATGGGGTTGCTACAAAACTGATTCATTTAGGTATTGTATTTCACACCATTTAAACCACAAATCTAATCAGGTCCATATTATTTTGAAACCTTCCCTGTAATTTTTTTTCAGCTTCTTTAAAAAGTCATGACTCCTTTAGCCAGTCAGCCTCAAGCATTCACCCGTATCCGGGGAACCATGTGGAATGCTTCCCTGCATCAGGCTGCGTATCCTTGCGCACAAGCTCTCAGTGTCAGCTTCCCATTGTGACGTGTAATGCATTGCCGGAACATTTAATTAACCTAATTTTGCAATGGATGCCTTTGTCAGACAATCATGTCATCAGAATGATGTATGCCTTTGATCATTAGCAGGAATGCGAGCTTATTAAAAGGAAGGGCGTCGCATGACAGGATTATTTAAGAAAGAGCAATTAATGGGGTTGTCTTGTGTGAAAGAAAACAAGAATTTGGGGTGTTTATTTGGTTGGTTGATCCATTTCCACTGATTCAACAGTTCATTATGTCCTCCACTTGTTTTGCATCTACACTTGAATTTCACTCACGATCTGAGGTCTAGGAGAAGCGAAGGGTGTGAAAAAAACAGAAAAGTGAAGAAGAGCTTTAGAGACTCATTCTTCTTTGCATCTCGAGATGTTTTACTCCTCGGAGTGTCCTCACACTTTTAAGCCACCAACATGAAAAGTCTCCATCAGATGATGAAAGAAAACCTCCAGATCTAACACCTTTTTCTAAACTTAACATTTCAATAGAGGACAACTTTACATCACTCAGTTCATTTATTAATTAAAAAAAATAGCTATTTAATGCTTTCTCATAGAAGTTCGGCTTTGAATTAATCTTTCGAAAACATGTCCACATCACATTTTCATGCCAATCAAGAATAATTTGTATTCAAAAGCTGTCTTGACATTTTTTTATTTTATTTATCTTTTTAAGTAAAAAAAACCTTCTTATGCTTTCTTCTGATTTCAGAGTAAAACATGGTTTGGACATGTTCTTGATAGTTTTTGTGTATTTTAAAACGTAACAACACGCTGCCATCTGACTTCAAAGAACGTGCGATGAAGATGAAAGAAAAATGTTAACAGGACTCAAGGGAATGTTTGTCAGTTCGCTCGGTTTCTAGCCGTAACAAATCTTGTGACTGACACTTGACATGATAACTGTAGACATCACAAACAATGAAATCAAGCACATCAGATTCCTCGACAGCTCTGAAATATTTAAATATCTAAATATTTACTGCAGGGGCTCCAGCTGCTCAGGCTGTGGTTGTGCCCTTAATTTAGTTTCATTTGAGTAATTTAAAATACTTCTGTCATCTACTGCATTTAACAGCCTTCTAAATAATGATTTTTAATTATGTGAAAGCAATTGCCTGGGTTTGATTAGTTATTTATAAAACTAATCTAACTAATGTTTTTTAAAATATTAAGCATTTGAAGTGCCAACTAGAAGATACTGCATCTGGCATTTAAACTAAGATTAAAGCAATTTACTCACACGCTTGTCACTCCTGACTATTTCTAATTGCTCTTTTATAAAACATGCACGGAGTACAAGCTTCAAAAGCAACATAAAAGTATCTTACAATTACTCTGTGTGATTCATACGCTATTTATAAATACCTTCTGAAGCCATATGATGGCTTTGTGTGAGAAACACATGGAGATTTCCCTCTTTGTATTTAAGACATTATTGTGAACAGATGTTTGGCATCATTGTTGTTACTATATTGTGTAAATTCATACTGCTGTATCAATCAACTGGACCTACCCATTTGTTCATAAAGGATATAGCATTTGTTGTTGTGATTTGATTGGTTTGCTCTGCATTTATGTCTTTACTGACTCTAGTCATCATGCTTTTCTTCTTTCATTATGATTGTAATAAAACAGTCTTTATTTTATAGTGCCCATTCGACTTTCTGCAAGCTTGTAATTAATTTAGAAATTTAAATAGTGTTAATTGATTATCACAGTCAGCTCTATTGAAGTACTTAGGGATGCAGAAAGCTGGGTGGAGGTAGACTGCAACACACACACACACACTGAAGGACAGACTCTTTAAATGCATAAAACTCAAACAATCCAAGTGGCACATTAAAGTGGTCATAATATCTTAGGAGTGGGTGATAGAAGCAAAAAAAAAAAAAAAATCAAATATTAAATACCGTTTTGTGGCTCTTTAACAGATTTACTAGTAATAGCACAATATAAACATGAATGAACATCAGACGGTTGTCTTGTTTCAAACATGGAAAGATGTCAGTACACAGCATTTTTCAATATCATGTCAACCGACATTTACCTATTCTCCTGTATGGTTTGTTTGTTGGATAAAATGTCAGGTTTGGCATTATGTTTGGTCAGATCAGCTGTCAATCAAACTCCCA
This sequence comes from Carassius carassius, assembly GCF_963082965.1. Lineage (NCBI taxonomy): Eukaryota > Metazoa > Chordata > Actinopteri > Cypriniformes > Cyprinidae > Carassius > Carassius carassius. Next base: position 6,657,083 of record NC_081802.1, on the reverse strand, counting down.
GCGCAATGTCCATTGTGACGACACAATCATGAGAAATAGTCACAATAAGAAATTATGTTGCAGTGGTCAGATATAAAGTAGCACTTTTAAGAAATTTGCAACAATATGAAATAGTTAATAGATGCAAGAATAGAGTGAGAACTTGAAGTCAAAGTTTACAGTTATGAAAAATAGTCGCAATAAAGAGAGAACTGACAAACTTTAAATTTACAGCTGCTTTATTGAATCCATGGGAACAACATGGGACAGCATGTTTCAATTGTTTTCTTGTTAAACATATAGCTGCAAGACAATGTGTGAATTATAACTTCTCAAACAGTTACTCTCAAACAACTCGATGAGCTAGCAAAAAAAAAAAAAGGTTACAAATGTGACAGAACTCTAAAACACCAGAATATTTATATATAAATACATACATTCACTTTTTCCCTACATACTGCTCCAAAAATAAAACAGCACAAAATCTCGACATGTACAAGATGATGTAAAATAAATGATTATTATTTTTTAAAACCAACAAAAAAAGCTTTCAGAACTTAAAACCAAAGAACATGAAAGTCTAAAAATGAATAATTGTAGGTACAAAAAAATATAAATGTAGAACAAAAAATTGTCACAGTCATAAAATCACCCTATGATCTGTTCATTTATTCATCAGACTGCATTTGTTTCTTGACAAAAACAATGAATGAATGACTCACTATTGAAACTAAAGCAACACTGCGATTTAACACCTAGTACATGGTGCGATATCTGGTCATACATATGCAAACTTGCAAAAGCTTGAAGAGACAAAACAGTCTGAACTTCCCATCTCATTAAGACACCATATGCTGCTCCTTCTCTCATAACCAGTCTGTAGTGTTTTGTGTTTCTAGTAAAACTAATCTGTCTTTCTGTGCAAAGCAACTGTCACAACAAATCAGTGGAATAAAATCATAAACGTGGGAGACTTGAGCATTTGGCAATGAAATATAGAACATCCAGACCAAGACAAACATGGATAAATGTCACAAAATAGTCCTTCGTTTTCAGTAATGAACAAAGATGTAATGTAAATGTTTTTTTTTTTTTTTTCGGAACAAAATAGTGTAAAACGTCAAAGTCGTCGTAAAAATATCCTTTGTGCCATCCGATATAAAAAATAAAGATATCACAAAGAAGAAGACTGCTAAAAACACCTTCAGAAAATATATCTACACTTAAAACAAAAGTGTTTTGGCTGTATTGGCTTTCCGCATGCCCTTATATGGACGTGGATGGGTACAGGAAGTCCTCACGCCTATTGAATTGAGGTAAACTCACAGCTGACGGTAATGTAGAAAAGTGTGTGTCCATTAAAAGTTCAGCAGTCTTCTGAGGTGATGTCAAAACTTTATTGTGAGGAGGTGGAGCTAAATGGCACAGTCATCCTGAGGGGCGGAGCTAAAGGCGGAGCTTCGAAGCAAGTCAAGGCAATTGACAAGGATAAGGGTGCCGGTGAGGTGCTTCCAGCGTTTGGTGATTGGATTCTTCATTCGGTCCAGGCCCATGTGCAGTTCATGGATGACATCGCGGTAACTGTCGCCAATCTGAGCGGCCCACGTCAACAGGAAGTCGTAGGCTGGTTTCCACATGGCCTGAAATGATAAGATAAATGGCAATTTTATTACCTTATCGAATTCATGAATTTGAACTCTACTCTTCTATACTGAAAATGAAGTTTTGTGTCCTCACCTCACTGTCCACCATCCCAGTTTTGTCTCTGTGTGGAGCCTCATAGGCCTCCATTTGTTGCTTCGATACGTGAGCGAGTTTTTCAGCGAGTTCCCTCCAGCGAGGAGCCACTTCCACAGCCATCGTCAGCAACACGAAGTCCATAATGAGTCGGGCCACCAAACCCTGACAATCGATCTTCAAAAGAGCCTAAGCGAGCGATAAAAAAAAATAGCTTAATATTCCAGAATGATAGTTATTGATTCTGTAAAAGGATTTAAAGTATCTACAAACATACAATAGTAACAAAACAGGCCAAAAACGTACATTTGTGGGCCAAAAATTCTATTTTTAGGAGCTTTACAAATAAGGTGTTGAAATATTGCACTGCAATTTCACTAATATTTTAAGCAACAATTGACCCGAAACGTTTGCATTCTTTTAGATTATAATATTTCATGAGCAACACCATTAAAATTACTGCTGTCCTTTTACTGCATAAAATGTTCATTATAATTCATCATTTCACCATTAGAAGGTTTCAGTAGAACAGTTATTAGAACATCGCTAGTTTCTATAAGGTGATATTCTGATGTCCTCAAAACATAACTGGAGATCTGTCTAGCACCATAATACACAATGATGTAATGACTCAAATAGGACTGATAGGTTATTTATAATGGAACTTAAAGGCGAGTCTGATTCTGATTCTGAGTTGATTCTTTCTGCTGAAATATCCTGTCTTCTCATTCATTCGCCTTACATGGATGACCAGCCTTTTTGGGGGACTTGAATGAATTAGTGTCACTGTAAAGCTAAAATATTCAATAAAATCACTGCAGCTTCTCTTGCAGTGGCTGAAATGGTCATCCCTTTGGCATTCATCTGGACAACTTCCTGTCGCAGGGTTTCAGTCACCTTAGAGCGGCCCACTATCTTGCAATCTTAATGAAAATGAGAGGAATGCTGCCAGTTAAATGGGACTTGTCATATAATTAAGGAAATAAGCATCAGGTGCCAGATTAACACCAATAACTTGAAGATATCCGTAAGTGTTCACTAATTATACTGTACTTCAGAATACAATTACTTTATGAAATATGCTTTAAAAACTCCCCTTCTACTCCTGTTAGATAAGATTTCAAATAGAGCTAAGCAGTGACCTTGAAATTCAGGAAATGTAAGGTTTTTCTCTAATTTTGATCACCAGAGTAAATAATATGACACTAGGACCACATACATTCATGGAAAACCGCTTAAACCATCTTAAACCAGATAAGTAAAACACAAACACACTCCTCGTAGCACACACACCAGAAAGTGACACTATGACACCTCCTTTAGGAGTGAAATCTGATTGACGTCAAGTTAACTGTTTTAAAATAAATGTCCAGATGTGGCAGGAGAACAACAATACATTCAGTCATGAAATAAGTATGGATACGATATGTAAAAAAAAAAATTGCAAGGGAATTTGTAGTCTTCTCTCTATGGCCTCCACGGATGAGTGACTGAACCCTTCAAAGGACCCGACCGACCCGGTTTCCTGCCACACACACAGACACAGCCATGTTTGGAATGAAAAGGGACCCCTGGGGTCCGGTAGAATGGAGCGGTAATCCCCGCTCTCCTTCATGCTTGTTGCCGAAGAAGGGAAGAGAGGAAAGAAAAGCACAACTAAAGCCATGGGAGAACTTGAGAACGTCATGAGAACATCCTCCCTGTTGGGTAAATAAAGTCAATGACTTCCTTTTCATTGCTTTATGAGACACTGTACATGCATAAGTGAAATGAGTGAGGAGGAAACTTCCAGAACAGAGGAGTATCGCTTCAAAATCATGATAAAGCTGTGAGGCGACTTCTGATTAATTCCCCTGCAGCGCTGAGGGTTCTTTTGTTTAAGGAACACATTAATATTCTTTACTGCAACTTCAGAATGCTTCTGTAAATCTAAACCTAAATGACAGGCACTTTAGTTTAAGGGGAAAAAAAGCCAAGAAAATGCCCCCAGAAGCACTTAACGATGCAAAAGAAAATGGATTTTAGAATAAACACCACAATATAGTTACATATATATATATATATATATATATATATATATATTAAAATACATGTAAACAAATATTAGAAATTATTTTTTGTTATATTTCTTTACAAAAGCATTCATACAGACATCATTATAAAATATATTTAAATATAATTGCATCTTATTAATAAAAATTATATATATGCAAATAGTCTTTTATATTAATGTTGTAATGTTTCTATCTATTCTTTTTTTTTCCTGAGCTTTCTCAGTCTTTCTTTTTCTGTCTTTAAGCATGTTTTAATTTTATGGCGGCCAATCCATGCCTGATCTTCTAGGCAAAGGCCCTCGCTGCGTTCTCGGCCAAGAGAAGACTCTTGTTGAAAACACCAAAGAGGTCTGCTGAATCCTGACATTTGGGATGAAACGGCAAAATGTCACAGCCATTAGAGGAAAAAATACATTCAGCTGAACAGCCCCGGGTAATTTTCTTTCTTGCCAAATGGCTTTCTAATTTATTATTGTTGGAAGACTCGCAAGAAATGTACAGCATAGCATTACTGCTCCAAACAAAATCTTCAGCTAACCTTGACTAATGAGTCTTTCAGATATTTACTTGCAAAGATCTCAAATATCCATTTGTATTTATGTAAACTCTACAACATATATTGTAAACATCTCTAAACCGATTGCTTCAAATTTAATGGCTTTATGTTTTTGATTCTCTAAAAAGAAGTGATTCTTAAAGCCCATGTGGCAGGTTAACCACCACTGTCGATTAATGGGTACATAAATCACTCAAGATATGTATATCATTTTTAAAATGTCTCAAAAATGGTTTTAAAGACCAGTTTTTTACGTTTTTGGCATTAACGTTTTTTTTTTTTACGCAATTCGGTGATGACGTCACGTTGGGGAGAAGTGGAGGAAAGGTAGCCTCAGCCTAGAATTAGAACTATGGCAATTGACTGGGATGAGGAAGAGATGGCAAGAGCCAACATGTATGATGGCCCGCGGCCGTATAATTTAGACAATGAGGGCAAATGAGGAATTGCCTAGAACTGATGGCCGTCAAAGCCAATTAAATGCATGGTCCGAGGAGAATGAGAGGAGAGTTGGTGAAGTGTCCTGGTGAGTTGCTATCATTTAGCAACACAGCAATGAGCACTGGAGCTAGTCTACGAGCAGCAGTGCACAATAACGACACATACTGAATAGCACCGAGTGAAAAATCTACGTTTTCTTTATATCTAGTGGCAGTGATTATGATGTTAGTTCAGATAAGTACCGGTAACCTTTGTCATAGTGTCATAGTACTGGTAAACTTTGGTAAAATTCGGGTAAAAATGTTGTTGCAAACGTAGCCGCGTGTCTGTCCCTGTGTTTGGCAGGTGCTTGTGTGGGCAGTGCCGTCCCATGGAAACTGCGTTGGAGAACTTGTGCTGTAGGGAAGTGAGTTTGTTTTGGTCGCTGTTGGTTGATATCTATCTATCTATCTGTCTTTCTATCTATCTATATATCTAGTCTATCTATGTATTTATCTATTTATCTGTAATCTGAATACTCTCGTCTGCTACTCGTCTCTCTAGTCACTCTCAATGCTCTCAAGGCCGGCTTTGGTAAACTCTCTCCCCAAGGTGACGTAATGCAATGCATTGTGGGGGAAGGGAGAATCGTTGCAAACCGCTGTAAGATAGTACCAACTTTTTCGTATTATATTCCGTTTTGTGATACCCAACAACATAAAATACAATGGATAACAGTTTAAATGTTTATTACCAACAAGCAAATTGCACAAATTCGCTGAAAAATTAACCCTGCAACACGGCCTTTAAGAGTCATTTAATGGGAATCAAAGCACACAGGCCACACAGTACTTTGTTTTGATTCACTAAAAGTAACCAGCTCATAAGAGTCATTTGATTCATTAAAAAAAAAAAAAAGATTCAGTTAAACTGTTAATTCATTTATTCAGGAATCAGACTACACTGGCCACACTTTATTTATTTATTTAAAACTACAACAAAAACTGGTTTGTTTTCATTGGTCGCATTATATGTCTTTTTGTTATCTAAACAATAATAAAAACTCATAAAAGTAATTCCTTCTGGAATTGTACTACACTAGTTGTGCTTTTCGTTTTGATTCAGTGAAAACAAGAAAAAGAGTCATTAGTTTTGGAAATAAACTAGAGTGGCAAGAGTTGCATAGTAGAGTTGCAAACTATATGTTTTGGATGATTCGCTAAAAACATTATTGGTTCACAAGAATCATTTGGTCAAAAATCAGACTACACTGGTTATGCTGTATGTTTATGATTCACTAAAATAAACCAGAATATGAGAGCCACTTACTTGGAAATGTGACAACATGGTTTGTTATATGCTTTTATTCACTAAACAGATCTTCATTAAAAGAATCATAAGTTTGGAAATCAAACAGTGGTGGCAAAATTGCTTTTGCCATACAAGTTCTGTATAAATCACTGAAAATAATCACTTCATAAGAGTCATTTCTCCAGTTGTGTGGTTTGTTTTTATTCATAAGAATCATTTGTTCAGGAATACTAAACCAACCGTGCTGTAAAGACCTGGACCACACAGGACATGATTTGAACAGCTATTCCCTCCATAAATGGGTCTCGTATGGTTCTTTACTCCTAAAATGGATGGTTTAATTATTGTTTGAATGTGTCTAGTCAGCCCAGGGTCAAGAGTCTATTTCCAGAGAGGGTTTAGTGAACTACTGCTCTCTGAATAGACTTATATTTATGCATTCACTTCCTGAGTTTTTTCATCTTTGTAAGCCTTTCCGAAAACTCTATAAACAATGAGAACAACGTTTCAGTCTACAATGTTTGTTTTACTGGCAAGCCCATAAAGAGTATCCACTAACAGAGTAGTCAGACCCAAAAAAAGTCACATGAAAGTCCTCATACCAAAACATCCAATCAATTATGCTGAGGAAATATGAACATGCGAATTAAATTAGAAGTCTGCTAAAGCACGAATAGCATTCTATCCATCTTTTTGATTAAAATCTGACAGGAAAAAAGCAGGGCTTGACAACATTGCTTTACAATTGAATACCTATCCAGATTCCAGACTCACAGGAATGCAAAATCCCTACCGGAGCGTGAGCATTTTTGGCTGTATCCAATCAGACCAGAATGCCTCCTCAATTACCTGGTTAATAAAGAAAATAATGAATCGTGACGGAACGGGACCTCAGGCCTGATCAGAATTCTTGTGCCTATCCATCACAAATGAATGTTCCGGAATTAGAACATGAAACATTCCGGGGGCCAGGGGGCCACCTGTTCAGAATCCAACTGCTTTAATGAGGCTAGTACGAAAGCTGCTGTTTGGAATAGAGCAAATCTTAGCTCTTTGTAAAATGTACCATCTGTGCAGGGTGACATCTGAATAAACTGACTAGCATCCGCTACCACAGTGTTATCAAAGTCAAACAGCTCTCATAACATCAGACTTCAGATCCCAGGCTCAATACGATGATTCAACATACAAATGGGAAGATGACTGAATTTAGGGTGGTGTCGTTATGTAGGTAAATAGCAGAGGTGAAATTCAACGTAATTAAATACAAATTTAATTTTTCATTTTTTTTAAATTTTTTAATTTAGTTTGTGACCAATTTTCACATCTGTCCTGTTTAACTCCTGGACGACCTCCTTGCTCTGGTCTTTAATGAGGAGTTTTGCACATCTCGTCTCTGCATCATCTACCTGATGATTTCAGGAGCATTGTCACAAGTCCATTGTTTTTGAACGTCGGTGCTACTACTGCTATATTTTCACACTTAAAACAATTATTATTCCTCTTGTACCATTGTCCTCTATTATGCTAAAAAATAAGTCACCTGGCAGTTCTCTCCTAAGTGGTTCCACTGCTGCCAGCATTAAGTCTGAGTATGATTCAGTGGGCTATATAACACTTTTAATTGGCAGAAAATTATTTGTGTTTAAAAGCTTGGATTCAATATACTTATAGCTGATGATCAAAAGTAGTCTTAAATCTATACACTTTTTTTAATTAAAATTCTTTCATTTAGTAACTTTCAGGAGGGTGTACTCATTTTTGCAACACAAAATTGTATCACTTTGATAAGAAAATCTTATTTTGCAGCTTAAAATCACAAATTATAGCTGATAAGAATCTCTGGTTTATCTTTGTGAATGAAAGCACCACATTAATGACTGAAGTAGTCCTTAAGTTCTGAGAGAAACTTACTATAACGCAAAGAACTGGTCCTCAGGGTCTCAGGCCTGAAAGTGGCATTGCAACCAATTTCAGGTTTTACAGAAGAGTTCCAATCACTAAGAAAAACCCATTAAGGGTGTCGGAATAGTGGCTGAATGGTTGAGTATAAGAGACATGCTCTCAAATGGGATTGCCGTGCTGTTCGTTCTTAGTAAAATATTGTTCACTTTTTCCCCAGAGACAACCTGATGAGAATGATGGACAGATGAAATTGACCGGTGAGCTTACGAATGGTGCAATCTCGTTTTCAACAGTTTAGATGCCTGTGCCTGTGGCTTCCTGCGTTTCGGTAGTTTAGTGTGACATGGGAAGCAAAAAAGATGGAAAGAAAGGAAACACTAGGGGGGAAGGCAATCCTATGAGTGGGAGGAAGACGGAAGATGGAAGATTTTCTTTCTTAGTTGTAAAACTGCATAAAAAGATTTTCAATCTCTCTAGTGACAAAAATAAAGAGCCAATTTTTTATTTTCTAGTTGAAAGGTTTTTTTCTAGCATGGGAGAATGTATAATATCAGATTTTTTTCTGCATTCTGGCCAACATATTAAAGGAATGAATCATCGAAAAATTTACAATTCATCATTTACTCTCCCTTAATGTCTTTTTGTATGACTGATTTTCTTTTGTGGAACACAAAAGGAGATATTTTTTCTTCATAATAAAAGTAAATGGTGACCATAGCAGTCAAGCAAGATTTTTAAGGCAAGAACAGAAAAGTTGTGTTTAAAAAAAAAATCTGATTCAAAATCTGAATGCATCTCAATTAAATTAGAAAAACACAAAACAGCATTTACAACAGTAAATCTCAGACTTTTGGATTGTATTTTCTACTGAAATTTTATACATTTACATGTTTGCAACAGACACCCCACCATTAACTTTCATTTCAATGATGGAATGATATCTCAAACGTTCAATTACCAAGTGTTCCATCGTGGCATCTATTATGCCATGAAAAACGAAACATAGGTGCTGGATTTATATATTGGCCTCACTGCACATTACATGGTTTCCCCCATCATCAGATAGATTAGACCTGCCAAGATCCACCGCTGGGACCACAAGACACCCAGATCAGACAGCCCTGACCGAGAGCTATGAGGTAAATGTGGCTTGTTGTCTGGAGGGGTACGGTAATAAATTGATGGCAAATGTCTTCTGTCAGAACTGTGCAGAGAAAAAAAAATAACTGTAGGAAATGAATGACCTCTGTCGACAAAACCAGCTTGATATCAGTTGTGAGATATTATTGATTAGGGACGGTCTTAATAGCACAGTGATGAACAGAGTTGGGTATAACGCATTACACAGAAATACGTTACTGTAATCTAATTACTTTTCCTGGTAACACAGTTAAGTAATGCGTTACATTTTAAATTTATGTTATTTGATTAGTTACTTATGTCAATAAAATTATTTTACTTTCAAGTTACAAATGCAGTTTTAAAAATTATGAACAAAAAAAAAAATCATGTATTTGTGCATCAGTATGCATTTTAATAAATCACTGGACAATGTGAGCTAAAATGCAGATGAGTCTTACAATATTTAGATGCAATGAAAGGTTTCATATTAAATTAATGAAAGAACTATGAGTTTAAGGTTTGATAACTTGAAAAGTAAAGTAAACTTTAAAGTAACTTGAAAGTGAAGTAATTAATAATCTCATTACGTTTTAAATGCAGTAATCAGTAATGTAATCAAATTACAATTTTAAAAAAGTAATTAGAAATTTGTAGTGGATTACTCTTATTTTTATTTTTTTATTAACTTACCCAACACTGGTGATGCATTTTAGCAATAAATCCAACAGATTTTGATTCGTTCATACTGTGGTGCGGTTAGCACAAGTCAGTCTTGAAATATGGTTCTAAAAAAAGGTTACTGTGATGAATGCTAATTGGACATGCTAGCACATTTGAGCTATGAGCTAAAGATAGTACTGCATACTTGAATGAGACATACAAAGTATGTATAGTGAGCAATTTAAGCAAGTATGCTAGTATTTTCACATTCATTTATATTAGCTAGAGAACACAGAACAGATCTGAGCAGTAGCATCTGGCTAAAAAAGCCAAATCGCCTTCAAAATGTAACTAGCAAACAAATTTCTAGCATGTTTTGAGTGTTAACATCTAGCTAAACCTTTATTTTTCATTATTTCTTAGAAGTTCATAAATACAAATTTCAGCTAGAGGCTAATGCTCAAATCAAGAAGTGTGTGTAAATACATGTAAAAATCTAACACAGCTTCAGTGTTATTTAAACATTCTATCATCAAGCTTTAATTTAATCTACCTTTAATATTCATTATTTCTTAACTTTGAAGTTTTGAGCAATTTCACCTGAAAAAGTACCCAAAGATGTACACTAACATTTTACTTAAAATACCATACCAGGTGAGCTCTGTACTATCATTTAGAATCCACAAATTCTAATCTTGCAAACTAATTATAAAATATAGTATGCAAATTAGAATGCAAGTAGGTGAGAGAGAGAGTGAGAAGTCTCAGATTTCCCTTTGAAACTCTAAACAATACTGCTGAATACAGTAGCAGCCACATAAAGCATCGATACACTACTTTCACTTAAAATAATAAATGTAAATGAGTCAAAGTGTTGCGGTTATGGTCAAAGAACCACAGAAAAATAATCAAATTGTCGCTATGCTACCAGATGGCAGGGAGAGGGGAAGGTCATGTTTCACACTGATTTCTAAAGGAGCATGTAAAATATCTTCCACCACACCATGGCTATTCGAGAAAAATGTCAGGGTTCAGATAGTCTTAAGGCAAAAGCTGTTGGGAATATTTTAAATGCAGGATTTAACCTTTAGGGGCAGAGATGGCCAGTTTAAACCAGACAGAGAGACAGAACTGTCAGCAAATTGAGATAAAGTACACCTGATCGATTTTAGAAATAACTAGAGATCACAGAGCTCTCCAGTAATTTTAGTACAAACAAATATAAATAAGCTATATTACAACAAAACGCTTTGGCTATGTGACTGTAGTGACATTGATACAAAAGAAGCCACACCAACCCCCCAAAAATGGCTCACTGTTAGCTGGCGATAACCCACTGCAAATATTTAAACCAATCACATTGAAATGGCTCAGTTTAGATTGTTTTTACTAGCCTGATGGTCTGGAGTGCCCCCATGCTGTTTGTTTTTATTTCAGGAGTGTTTAGATATGGCTGAGTCAGCTGCCAAGCTCTTTCAGTCTTTGGAAGCTTCCAGAATGCCTAGCCAACCACCTAGAACGCAAGCTTTGAAAATGCACCACTTGCTGAATAAAGGTGGCAAACTGCCATTTATGACTTGATAAAACTTGGCTTAATAGGAAAAGTCATATATTATGGATTTAGGCTAAGCAAATTTGCGTGTGAGGAATGCTAACTGTAAATACTGAGGCAGTGTACAGAATTGTTAAATCACAATACAGACGGGTATTATCTTGAAAGACCCATAAATTGCTATGCTAAGCTTAATAGCTGGCTTGTCAGACTTAACACTAAGCAAAATTTCTTCCATCTTATTGTCTGCACAACTCAAAATGTCACCAGGTTCAGAAGTATTGGCGGTAATTACCAAACTCAAAAAGACAAATCGCTAAATAATACCAAGAGTGAGACAAGGAAAGCTGTGTGTCCATCAGGGACTACAGGCTGCAATTTTTTTTTAAATCGATTTACTCTCACAAAGACAACTGACTATCCTATGACGTCAGGCCTTGGGAATAATAGCCTCATCTCTACTTGATGAATGTGTCAGTACTTAAGGCACGGTGGGGAAACAATGATAGAGCTCCCTATCAGCAAGGAGAAATGTACAGAAACACTGTGAAACAGAGATGGGAACGACTGCTAGGGTGTTACGCCCTGTAACAGATGTTTACCACACACTCAAGTCTTGAATAATTTAAATTTAACAAAAGCTCTGCCTGTTGTGGAAGGAAATATACTATGACGATTCCAGTCAGGGATATATCACTTTAACACTGAGGTCAGGGAATAGTCAAAATCCCTATTTTGCATTTGTATTGTTTATCCAAGATAAGATGCTGAAGTTCAAGTTTTGCAAAAGATAAGACTGGAATCTTTCTTCTCTCTCTATTTCTTTATCCAGCCTAAACATGTGATACCACATATCCTTCTCCATGCACTGTCTCCTCAGATCTGCAAGCCCCGAGCTGACAGAAGTGGGGCACGAACCTGTTTATTTATAAATGGGATATCGGTCAATGCTAGTAGAAAGTGTATGTAAGGTAGAAATAGCTACACTCTCAAAACTCTCTGCTGTGATGTTCCGAGTGTTCCAAGTGTTCATTCCCAATATTGTGTTTCTGTTAACAATAATGTGGTTGAGTCAAAGGAGTAGCTCACCCAAAAATCAAATCAAGTGTCAACTTCTTTTCTTTTCAATGTAATAAAAGTGCAGAGCAGGGGCCTTTCATGTTGCATATGCATTATATTTTGAGTCTTCTTCAGCCACACAATAGTGAGGACCAGAGCAAAATTTAAGTTCACATTAGAAATCCATAAAGGTCTGGAAAAACATGAACAAAAGGGACGAGTAAAAGATGATAGAATTTTCATTTTTAGATGAACCAATCCTTTAAAGACACCAAAGAGTTTATATTCTGTTGAACATTGTGTAGATTAAACAGAGACAGCTTAAAGATTACCAGCCCTGGACAGCATGTGCCCAGTGATAAAAAAAAAAAAAAAATAAATAATAATACAGGCGCTATCTTTCCTCAGTCAGAATTTGAATGAGCCAAGCAGGGTTCCGGCTGCTGTACTTGCAGGTTTCCACAGCTGTACAGATAAGAAAGGCAGCAGAGAGCAGCTAAGTGCACTCTCATCAGAATTAGCCCCAAGCATTAATAAGAGAAAATGCATACAAGCAGGACTTCATAAAAATGGGTTTAAATCAAATACCTTGCAGACAAATTTCTAATGGTTATCTATTTGGGACTAGGGCATCTACTGCATTCAAAAGGAAACATAACCGCAATAGTTTTCAAACTATGCAGTTCAGACAAACACACACAAAATCTTACCATCATCAGTTCCTTCTGAAAACATTTTTTCTCCTTAGTCTCTATGTTGAGGCAATCTTCCTTTAGTTTCTCCAGCACTGAGGCAACCCTCTCTGGTTCACTATCCAGCTCTGCTCTGCAAAAATATGTCAAAGGAAGATTCATATAGCCCAGAGCATCAGCAAATGCTCGCCAGTTTCCCAGATTTTCCATAAGTATTGTCCTCACAGAGGCGTAAATGTAGGTGAGAAACTTGCAGGGCTTCAGGATTTGTTCGATCAGCATTGTGGTTGTAAGGTCTGGCCCACAGAAATAAATAGGCTTAACCTTTCCCAAGACGAGAACATTTTTTACATGTACAAGCCCAATCTTTTCCTGATAGTATCCAATGTACCACTCTTTGGTCCATAGTTGTCCTTTGAGTTTTATCTTCTCCTCACTGAGTAAGGCGATAATATCGCCTTTTTTATATTCCAGCAAGTACTGATTCTTGGTCTGTCTGATAACTGTTTTGATCAGTTTTCCAAATTTCAAGTTGGTAATGCAACGCTCCTGAAACTGTGGGTATTTGGTGGTGATGGCCAGAGGAGACAAAATTATTTTATCAACTTCCTTTTTCTTTAGGAAGCGCCTTTGGCCGTTGTTCCGTATCCCGGATTTAGGCGGTGGCTGTGGTGTCTGAACACAAAATTGTGCAAGGATGCAATCCTGATCATCTTTTACCTGGACACGTAGCGTGAAGTCTGAAATCTCATCTGCATTCCGAGACGTAATCATGTAAATAAGTCGACTCACCTTGCCTAGTTTGATCTGAAACCCACGAACAACCCTAGCCTGATCATTTGACTTGACCTCATAATTTGACATGTTGGAGAACATACCTATCTGCAAGTCCTGAGGTCTGCCAAGGACAAATTGGTGCTTCCCCCACAGTTGTAGGGCAACAGGAGGGGCAGATTTTGCTTGTTTCCCAACTTCACTAACTAGAAGAGTCTTGGGGGCACAGTCATGGCCAAAAATGGCCACCACAGTCTTAAAAGATGGATGAATGTGTTTGGGCCCATAGAGACCCAATGTAACTTTCTTCATCATATGATCCCAAACAGTTGAATTGAAGGACACGTGTTGCGTCTGGACAGTAACTGCTACATACATGCAGGGCTCCAAGTTGTCCAACTGAACCTGAATTGTATCACCATAAATGTAAGCTTGTGGAACAGGAGAATAAGGACCCTCTTTGCAATCACTTCTTACACACAAAATGTCCGCCATTTGACTTTCTGTCCTAGTTGAAACCGATACCTTCATCTCTAAGGTAATGAATGACTTTATCTCCATGTTGCTCAGTTTGATTTCAACTACTGGACTGACAGTCGAGCATCTGTCATTGTTTAGCTCCAAAGGAGGATCTAGTAGAGCCTTCATAGAGATTTGCTGAGTGTCTCCCACTGCTACATGGCCCTCGGGAACATGAATACTGATATTTGTATCTGGGAGTTGGACTGCCCCTCCACAGCTGTCCAACTTGCAAACAATGTTGGTCTCTACTGGTTGTGTTTGACCCCAGCCTGGGTTTTGCCCGAGGGACTCAAGGTCATGGCAAGATCGTGCCAACTTTCGGTGATTTAGCCATGCTGTCCTAAAGTCCTCTCTGTTCTGAAACTGCTCAGGTGAGGGAGCTTTAAGCCCTGTAAAAAAACCTGATGAAGGCAATGGAGGATTTGACTGAGATTGTAAGACAGATAACTCTGATAAACTGTAAGATCTCTTGCTTCGAAAAAAGGGATTGTCCTTGCGAAGCATCTGCAAGGCTTCAAAATCAGTGCTGGTGGATGTTCCATCAAATACAGTATTGCTGTACCCTTTTGTGTTGCTGGTGGTGGAGATGGAGTCTGAAGGCAAGTCAAAGAAAAGTAAATCCAGGCTGTTGCATTGGTTCACCTTCTCATTGCTGTTCTGATCAAGAATGTCATCCATGGACCCATTTAGGAATGGATTGGTTGAAGAGAGCATGGAGAAGGGGTTATTGTTGTCATAAGGCAGGGAGGGCTTCAGTGACACTCCGGTCCACTCCCCCAGTAGGTCCAGCTCTTTTGCTCCCTCCTCCGAGCAGTCCCCAAGATTGTCAATCATCCCACTGTCACTTAGAGATGAGTTCCTGTAGTTGATCGGCTGGACGTATGTCGAAGGTATGTATCCCATTTCTCGGTTGTTGTGGGCATACCACCATTCCCCACCAGATGTATCGAGCACATAGAGATGATCCCCTTTGGAAAATTTTAGAGTGGTAAAACTGGATGGACAGTAATCCTTTATGGCGACCACTTCCCGTGCAGTTCCAAACGATGTTGAGGGGGCCAAACGCAAGGCACTTGGAGTAGGCACTAGAGAGATGAACATATTAATATGAATTTCTAATTTGTAATATATATATATATATATATGACACAACCAAATCAAACACTCTCTTAGTTTGTTTGCAGTACAATAAACTGACCTTTGACATCTATGAGACCCGCCTCAGTCACTCCCTCATCAAGGTCGATAAGAGTGCCCTCTGATTTACATCTAGGGAGAACGTTGTTGTTGGTTACTCTGATCTTGTGGGCGGCCATCTTGCATTGGTTATGCTATTTCACCGTTGCTCCAAAGCTGACAATGAAACACGGGCAGTTTTCCATTTTTTCTTGCTGGGAAAACAAAATGGAAAGGGACAATCTTGATTAACTTTGTGTGGCAGGATAAACACTTGATGCAAAGAGAATAATGAGACACGCTGCAATCAGATTATTGGATCATTAATGCAAAACTCTTCAGAGAAACTGTAGCTAGAGATTAGTGTGGCTTAACTAAAGGACAAACTGGGACAAGATGTAGGCTAACTCAAAATGTATCGCATGAGATTAAGAGATCTTTAAAGTTGATTACTTTTAATCTGTTTTGGAAGAGGTTGCATTGTTGTTTATATTGAAATTAACTTCTACTTTATCTCTCAGAAAATTTCTTAATGACTTGATGACTTAATGACTGCTAATATAACTTAATGCTAGCATTAAATCAAAATTCACCAAATTTACTTAATGCACATTCCTGGTCTTATTGTGCATTTTCTCCAAACACCACCAAAAACATCATCAACAAGCTGCAGAATTTTTTTAGCTAATTCCATTAACCTCTGATGCTCTTTTTTCAATTTGAATATTCAGTTATACTTAAAAAGGTAAACTGTGTTTCAGTAAAATATACTATAATTTACTAAAGCACAACAAGATATTTACTGTAGTTTTAAAGATACATACGGCTTTATGGATCAGTGTTATTACGCAGTGTGCACGTTTACTTTAGACTGAAATTCACACTATCAGAATCTAGATAATAAATTTCCAGATGTGTCATTTAAAAAAAAAAATCAATAAATATAAGGTAGCTCTACCTGCAGGAAACAACACTGTAAAATTCAAATTTATAGACTTGATATCTGGATGAAACTGGTTCCATAAACTAAAACACCTACTGGGTGATGAACATTAATAAATACAATCCTAAAAATCAATAAGCTACTTCTTGTGTCAGCATAGTTCCATAAAAAAATAAAATATTTTTTTTTGCAAACTCCTGTAGCACTGTATTAAATGATACATTTTTGCACCTTGTTGTGGATTAGAGGCGCCATTTTTTTATGTTATGATTTATGCTCTCTTAAGGAGAGCAACATTTTGGCAGTTAAGAGACAGACTCAATTCCCATGCATGACTGCCTCAACTTCTGTCTGAGACAATGAGCGTAATTAATCTGCGTGACACACATGCAAAACAACATTGAGATGTAAAACATGCTATAATTGGTTGGAATAAATAATCATGAATATCAAACAAGACCAAAGGGCCAAGTAATTCAGAGAAGGTGATGATAATTTAATTTCGACACAACAATTGACCATAGGATGCGATAAATTAAGTTTGAAATACCATGAGGGTTTCGCTGTACAGAAAAGCTGAATGCAATGCAGTTTTGTTGTGGAAATTTTTTTTTGAAGGCTCTGTGGAAATGGAAAGATTGGAAGGACCTTTCATGTCTGTTACATAAAGGTCTAATGAACTCTTCAAAAGAAGGTAAGCATCTTTTGCATGCATGTATTAAAAAATCGTTCACACAAAAGATTTAAAATGGAAGGATGCATTCCCTTTTAAATGTCTATTTATTTTTATCTACATTTAACAGATGCTGAAGTAGGTCAGCAATACAACTTTTGCTTTGTTCCTTTCAGTTCAATCTTCAAAAAAAAAAATAATAATAATAAATTCATAATTCAAGCCATCAGAGGCTGATGGAGAAAGTGCATTGGGGGAAAAATAAATAAAAATGACAGCACTGACCTCCTGTGACTCTGTCAGAGTTGGAGAGGTGCTTCAAGTTCTATGGTTCTTCTAACACTAGCAGCACCCACAAATAAGATTTCATTTTATATTCTACGACACCATTACTGGCACGGTTGGATGTGTCAATGTTGGTATTAGGAGGCATAGGATGAGCAATTTATGGATTAGAAACCTAGAAGTCTGACAAGGATGTAATCATGGTTTCTGATAACAGCACCTGGGGCACTCCAAAGACTGAAAACTAGTGTCTCTTTCCCATAATCCCTCTGTATCCTCCTATCCTCTTTTTTTTAGTATCTTATTTCACAGACTCTCTGATAAAGTTATTTAGTCTTTGATCTGTCAACCTCACAGTCACACTCAAATTGTAAGTGTGTGTTATCATCAAACATTTTGAAGGATCACTTTTTTTGGAGATAAAAAGCCCTAGTAGTACTAAATCATCTGTTTTATTCAAGTAGCTAACTATATACCTGCCCGCTTTAGCTTACTTGTCCCCCTATTCCCCCCTATTCCCATAAAGCAACATTCCCATAACAATCAGCCAGAAAGATGTTTTAAACCATCCCTCGACAACATGAAACACTGGAAAATCCACAACTCTCGGGTGTCCCAAATAAAATGAGAAGTCTTATCTCGGATGCGGCACGTAACTCACAGAAGATGAATGGAAAGCACTTCAAGCTGGAGGCCAGGGAATTTAGATGCTCTTAAGATACATTGTTAGCTCTGCAGAAACCTCATGAGTTTAAATTCAAGCACTCCTCCGTAATCATCATTCTTCAAACAGCTTCATACAGATAAAATGCAGTATTTGGTTGAATAAATTGATCAATTCAAACATAGCAGCATAACCACATCCATAAAAAAACAATCCTTCCGCCTGCGTTAAAACACTGTCGTTTCAAATAAATTAATACATTTCCAAAACATGGCATTGGGGGAATATTTGAGATAGTGTGGCACATTATGGCCTGTGGTTATAAATGGATGTTATTATTAGTTCCATTGATGATATGAAGGAGTTTTATATTACTTTGACAAGCTAATTGGGTGAAGAAAGTGAGTAGGATTTCCGCCAAAGTCTCATCACATGGTAAATAGGACCACCTCGTGTATGTATATATATATATATATATATATATATATATATATATATATATATGACCCTTCTGCGGAGGACAAAGCAATTTTTCCCTCCACTGCCCTGCAGTCCATACTTCACCACTGACTCTAAAACAAAAGGTTTACTCAGGTAAATTGCAGAGGGATGTGTGTTGAAGATAATATTTCAAAGATCCCATAAGAGGTTAATTTCAGGAGTCGACTAAATGACCGACATTTATAATCTCTGCGTGAATAGGTCATTCGATCTGACAAGGTTCAACCACCACAAATGAGTCTGACATTACAGGCCTCTTTATCAAACATATCCCCCCGCCAAAAAAAAGTTTATTTCTGATTTAAGGATAAGTTAAGTGTGTGAACAAATGAAAAACAACAAATAAATGAATTTGTACAATTAATAAGGTTGACAAATTTTTTTCTAGACTTTTTTTTATACACACATACGCGCTCGCTCTCTCTCTCACACACACACACACACACACACACACACACACACACACACACACACACAACTTTATATAAAAAAAAAGTGTATGTGTAACAAAGATCGTAAATCGTGAAGGAGAAAGCAGGAACAATTAAACGTAAAACTTTAATAAATAAATAAACAAACAAAAAAGAAAGTAAAAGCGGCAGTCCCTCACGGAAAACTGCCGCATAAAACAATATAAAAATCCAGGCCCGGTCCTCTCTCGTCCAACACGGACTACGTTCACATGGACATCAGTAAACTAATAATTTACCTTATTCTAAATAAGCCAATACTATGATTATGGTCTTTACATGAGTTGCTTTTAGAATATTCTTCTCATGTTCCCATTTTATATGTTATAGTGCATAGATCGATTAATGGCACACGTCATTACATCACCACATGACGCCATCCGACGTCCCCTCAGAAATTTCACGTATAAACATAGTTTGTCTTCATGATTATGCTATATACAGGTTTGGGTATTTAATTTTACATTTTATAAAAGCTTCAAGTGCAGTTCATTATTTGTACGCACATACGGACGATGGCGGTGTTGAAGTCCTACACAACAGTAATAACGTGATTACGGTGTTTACAAGGCTATACTGCACTTCAATAACGCGACTAAAATAGGAATATTCCACGTCTTAATTCGATTTCCGTTTACTTCGATAATAACTTTAGTCGTGTTAAGGTAATCAAAATTTTCTGTTTACATGGTAAATTCTTAACCAGAGTATTGTCTTAATCATGTTAAAATTGGATTACTGCTGTCCAAGTACAAGTACTCGCTGTCAACACAATGTTGCAAGCCAAATTCAACTATGTGCCACATGTACAAGCACCTTAGAGATGTCTCACTGTGCCAAAGCATGTGCACTAACTCTCAAAGGAGCGCAATCTTCTTGTGATTTCAATTACACTCAGAATTTCATTTGCATATATGAATACACAAAAAGAAACAATTCAAGACCAGTGAATTTTGTTCCCAAATGTACCTCTCCAAATGCAGAGGAACGCAATGCCAGATTTCATTTCTGGTGGGAGGTCTGGATTAGCCAAGGATTAAACAAAGTCCTCTGTAAATGAACTGTGTTGTTTTGTGTCAGGTGGGGCATTTCTCTCAAGAAACGCTCTACACAATGAAGACTTGCATGCCCCCGTCCATCTTCACAAACACCACCAAACACTCCGAGAGACATATAAAGCCCAGCATATTCAACATAAGCAGTCAAGCCGACTGACATCAAGACTTTCCGAGGCGTTTAGGGGGGATTATAAGGACTGAATCTGTGTTGAGTCCCAATTAATTATGAAACACAATGCAACACTATTGTGCTTGTGGAAAATGATGACGATTGTGTTTTTTTTTAGCTTTGTTCCATTCCTCATATGGATATGCTAATGCTTATTGTGTTGCTGGCAGTAAACATGTCTACAATCATTTGTCCAAATCTTTCTTTCAATGTTAGATCCAAAATATACTATGAATGAAATCATTCTAGCTAGGCAAGCTCAGTTTGATGCTTCAGAGTAGGCAAGAAGGGCTGCTCGATTCATCAAAATAAAACGTTTTAATATCTATTTGGTAATGCAACATGTGATAAACGCCTTCCTACAATTTCAATGAGAAGCACAAATTTGAGGTCTCCCTGCGGTTTTCAGGCAAAATAAATGTATGATGGTTAAAGTAAAAATAAATAAATAAATAAATAAATAAATAAATAAAATGTAAAAAAAAAATAATAATAATACATTTTAATAAAACTAAAATGTAAATAATTAATATTAGTATTGAAATTTTACAGTTGTAATGTATAAAAATATTATTCTGCAAAATTGGGCATCCAAACACAGCAGACCTGGATTAAAAAAAGAACAACAACAACAACAACAAAAAAAAATCATAAATTTGGATTTTTTAAATTGCAATGTCTAATCTGAAAATTCACAATTAGATTCTTCACATTGCATTCTCAGTGTAGCCACAAGGGGCGCTATAGCAATCTTACAGCATATATTTTCTTTTTAAATTGGAAATATGATTTTTATATATATTATTATTTTCTATGGTCATGTTGATATGTGTTGATATATAACCAATATATAATCTTTTGTCATGGCAGGCAACAGTTTAATGAGAATATTGTGAAGAAAGTTAGCTGAATTCACCGTTTTATTTTAAGCTAACTGAATAAACTTATACTACAAACGAAAGTATAACAAGCAAATTAAACTTTGACTCAACAAGAAGTTTTAAATCTAATCGACAAGTATGTTGTTGGATGACTACAAGGAAAATATCATTGTAGAAAGTTTTCACTCAGAATTTGCTATAGTCGCAGTAATGAAGAAACTGCAAGTACCACATTGAATGAAACATTACATATTGAATCACTCGAAATAAACAAACTCCGATAATCTTTGGTCTATTTACAACATTGAAAAATAACTTATTACACTGTAGTCAACCATCACGACCCATCTAGAATATATAAACGCACTCAACAAAACCAAACGCTGGCGATGTTTACGTTTGTGCACTTCGTAGAGTATTAGTATCGTTTCTGGCTATATTTCTTCTTGTAACTGGACATCAGACTCCCTACAGGACGTGATTCCAGTGCTTCAGCAAGCACATAATCATTTATTCTAAGTTTTCACTAGTGTGTGCATGTGTTTGGGAGAGAGTGAAGTCCTTGGTGGGAGGAGAAAGCCTGCAGAGACTAACCAGAGCAAAACCATCGAGTCAAACCTAATTATTATAGCACACACACTTCTCTGGAGACCAGTGCTGACAGGGAGCCAGCCTCCCTGCACATCCATCATTTAACATGTTCATGGTGCAATGGAATCATATTTTACATTACACACCAAATGTGGCCTGAAATTAAATAAAACCTGAAGCACATGATGTCTGTGTGTATTTTCTGGTGTGTGTATATTTGTCTGCTGGGGTCTTCGCTCCGTCTTGCATCACTCAACCATGAAGATATTTCTCACCATTTCATGATGCAACCACCATTTGTGATGTGTCTAATGCAGTGATGAAGTGCCAAAAAGTGCCAAACATTTTTTTTTAGGATATAGTTTTAGAGTGTCTTTTGGTGTGTCTATGAAATATCATTAGGTTGAATAATCTAAGTGTTATTCTGAGTGTTTCATTTATATATTTAAGTAATATTTGATATAAATAAAAGATATTATTAAATGATTTATATTTAATATAATTATTGTTCAAAATAATTTGTTAAATAAGTTAGTAATAATTAAATTGAAAAGTATTTATATTTTTATTTCATATTTTATAGTTATCATTTACAAATATGATAGTGATATTTTATTAATAAAATTAGTAATAGTATTTAATATAAATAACTTGTAAAAATTATATTAAACAAATAATTTAGTAATATTTCTGATTGTTTATACAATTTTCATATTTTATATTAATATTTAAAAGGTACATTGATTTTTTTTTTGCTGTAAAATTGATACTAAATTATTATTATTATAAGCATTAAGTACAATTTTACATAAAATAACTACATGCACATAAATAAGTTATAAATAATATATTATTTATAATTAAAAATGTAATAATGAAACATCTTATAATTACAATTTTAAATTGATATGTTATTAATATTTATCTTGAAATTATTTAACAATGTATGTTGACATTTTATTTGAATATTTTTTTTAAAAACTATTGTCAAATAATTATATTAAATAAATATAAATATTTTAGTTATTTATTTTATAGTTTGTATAATAAAACATTTTACATTAATATTTAATATAAATATTATTAAATTATTTGTCATAATTATTTACCACATAATAATAATAATAATAATAATAATAATGCAGATTATCTGTGATAGTAAATTATCTTAAGTTTCATCAAAATCACAAGTGGAAAAGGTAATTGATTGGCCATCTGCACTTCTAGATATCAGTGTCACCATTTAGAAATCCACAGTGCTTCACCACAAATGTTGACATTTTTTGCACTGCAGGGCGTATCAGGGCGTCCCTGATGAGAAAGTCAAAAATAAATTGTGTTTAGCATTAATGAAACTCAAGCTGACATTTCAATCTCTCAGTTATTTGGATAGAACCAAACGCCTGATTGGCTAAATTCCAGAACAGTGACAGCCAATCAGACTCCTCGTCTCAGATATCAGACAGCCTGCATCTCAAATGCATGTATTGTACGATGCCTCTGTATTTCAATCGCAGAGTCTTTCTCGGATGCCAATATGTCCCTTCTGGCTAGAAAACAGATGGAAATGCAAAGGATATGATAATGACTAAGTTTTCCGATTAAATGAAAATTGTCTAAGTTGAGCACACAGAGGAATCTCTGACTTTCAGAGTTGGTTTGCTGTGACTATTTATGAAACACTTCATTATATGGTGCGTGCTTGTTCTGGTCAGACATTCATTCAACATCGGAAGCTTTCATTAACTAAATGATCTATTATCAAAGCACAAAAAATAACATTACATACGTTTCTCCTTATAAAAGTGTGGAGTACTTAATGCATTCGATTACAACAGCCTTCTAAAACAGGTCTAAGGGCGAATATCTCAAAACATGCCCAAAAATTCATATTGACATTTTATTTTAATAATAAAGAATTATTTAATATAATTCAAATACATTTTTAATAGTACTAGTAAATTTTATTATTTTTTTATAAATATTTAATAATACAAATTACAAAATTATTTGTTATAATAAAACACCAGCAAAAATTATTTATTATCTTTTTCATATGTAATATTCTTTTTATACATTAGATAATAATGTGGGGTAAATATAAATAACATTAAATAATTATAAATATAAATTATATTAATATATTAGAAATATTTTCTATTTACTTATACAATATAACCTAATTATTTCATTTATAACTATTTACCAGATAAAACAATTAAATGACAAAAAAATTATTAAGCTTATTTTTTTATTTAATATACTTATTTTATAATAACTGTGAAGCAGATACAGATTATTTGTGCTTTAAATTAGAGCAATTTATAGCCACAAAAACACAATGAGAAAAACTACAAAAGTTTTAAAAAACAGGACGAAGTGCAAAATTTCTCAAAACTTGTCCAGAACATCTCAAAAGATTAAATGGAAAACTACAAGAAATTAATTTTTGCACAAAAAAAATTTAAAGTACATGCTAAAAATTGCCATTTGGGAAGGGTCAGGCATTCGTCTGGACAACGGCTCTGTTTACAGCAACAGGAAGTGGCCAAACTATGACAGGAAGTGCTCTGGATAGACAGAGAGTAAAGAAACAGAGAAACAGCAACAGAGGAAAAGAGAAAAAGAAAGAGAGGAAATGCTTTGCTGATGAGTAGCTCCTGCTGTTCGCTGTATCTCAAGCCCACCAGCTTCAAATCAGTTTCCACAGACTGGAATTTAATATCATTCCTCAGCTGATAGAACATAAACAGCACAAGATTCTCCCTCATAACCCTGAGCTTCCTCTGGGCCAAATACAGGAAGCAGAAACGCTACAGAATGCAGACGAACTACAAGCAAGCACAAAACAACAGCACTATAACACATACCTGTCACATTTCATCCCAAACTATTTAAACGTATATCACTTATAATAAAATCACTTTTAAAATAATATATATTAGTATTTCATACAATTTATTTATTATTTTTTCCCCACAAATGCTAAAAATGAAATAATTCTATTTTAAAGCAGGTTCTGGTAAGATTGTGATGTTTATATAATTATATTTTATGTATTATTATATTGTATATATTACACCTCGTTACTGTAATTTGTAAATTCATTTAAATTCTAAATCCCAATTTAACAGGTATGAATATTCAAAAATGACATGAAAATTGCACAGACCCCTGGTTGAAATAATATCTCTAAAATATCTAATTAGCACAAATTATACATAAACAACAATACATATTCCACAATTTAAAATCACAAATTTAACAGCAGAAATTTTTTTATTTCCTTGAAAATAATGTTACAATTAAAAAAAATTACAAAAAATAAATAAATAAATATATATATATATATATATTTTTTTTTTTCTTCCAGCTAAATATTATTTATTTAATTACATTTCAGGCACACAAACACACACACACAAAAGAGCAGTTCTTGATTCGTCTCATCCTTCAAATTGAACTAAAATGGACCAAGATGGCTAGTTTATATATAAACACATCTGCGGCTGATGAATCATCAGGAATCAGAGGGTTAGACAACAGGCTTAAATTCGAACGTCTCATGTGTGAACGAGTCCTGAAAACAAACCGCCCAGGTCTTGGTCCTGATCCCAGCTAAAAACACCCACTGATAACATCAACAATACACTCCCTCATCCCAACACACAGAAAAAGCTAAAGAGAGTGTATAATTCCAGGGTATTCTGAGTAATACTTACCCTTAGCTCAACTGAAACTAGCGGCTTTCTTTAAATATAGTATCATAACGCAAACCGTATATAACAGTCATTCATATTTGGAGAGCTATGGGAATGGAAAGGCCATTTGGATGTGAGCTGAACTAGATCAGGCCTGCTTGCCTCAGGATAAATGCTGTAAAAGCCACAATTTACTTACAATGTATTCTCTCCTCATGGCCAACTCTGAAACATAAATCCATAAATCTGGCATTTTATGCCCTGGCCTTTTTTCCACAGTTTGCTGCCATCTGACTGGAGGGGGATTTTAAAGGTCCCATGACATGGATTATTTCCTTTTCTTTAAATGCTTTTTAATGTTTCCTTAGGTGTACTTATATTGTTAGTATGATTTTTACATTTTAAATTTTGAAATAAAAAGCATTTTTTATATCCTGATATTAGCCCTCTGGCTTGAATGCTCTGTTTGAAGGGGCGTGTCTGCTGTGAGACTCCGAGTAAACTAAACGACAACTGTTGTGATTGGCTGACATCTTTGCATTCGAAATGCGTATTACATGTGGAACCCCTCTCAAATATATATATATATATATATATATATATATATATTTTTTTTTTACTATTACAGCTGTCGAGATTAACGAAACGTGGAAGTGTTGATTATATCATTATTTTTTCGATCTTGTCCTATCACATGAAAGGCTGCAGTGATGAGCATTGAGTAGACAGAGTCTGTTTATCTCGTGAATGCAGTGATCTCGTCATTATTGCAACACGTTTTCTGTCACAAAATGCTTTCACCACAACTAACAGCAAACACAGGAGGAGATTCAAGATCAGCCCATTTGAGCTTCCATTTTCTCAAAGGCAGAGAAAGATAGCAAGATCTCGATTTACACCGATTAGAATTTCTAGAAACTTGGGGACCATATACAGGCTAGGGGAACTCATTATAATGTTAAAAAACCTCAAAAAAGTGAAGTTTTCATGTCATAGGACCTTTAACACTGCTGTTCTAAGCTGGACTAATATGGCGTTATGTACAGTGGACACTACACAAATAACAGAATGATGGGTTCTTCTTTAAAAACCATGTTTGGGCTTTGTTACAAGCTTAGCCCTGGACAGCATGTTGTACTTTATTTTATACACTTTGATACTTTGGACAATGTCTCACACCAGGCAGCATCTGGTACATGTGGACTTTTAACATTTCTGTTTTAATTTATTGTGGTTTTACAGTTCGTGTATCATTTTTTGTTAGTTTTGACTTTTAGATTTTTTAGTGGTGATTCTTAAATTAGCAAGTTGTGCTAAAGGTTGCATTAAAGGTTGTCATTTAAAAAGTATCACTTTTTCATCGTCCATTGCACATGGACGATTTTAGACAATGAGTATCGCACAGTTTACTTTTCTATAAGAGACAGAATATGTGATAATTTATGTTATATATTTATATATTTTTTTAGTTTTGGTGTTAGTATGTCGTGCTAAAGGGTACGTTAAATCAGGAGTGCACAAACTCAGTCCTGCAGAGTTTTGCTCCAACCCCAATTAAACACACCTGACGCAGCTAATCAAGGTCTTACTAGGCAAAAATAAATAAATAAATAAAATAAACTTCCATGCAGGTGTGCATTTTCCAAAAGCATTGTTAGCTAACTTTAGTTGTTAGTTCCATTGAATTCTATTGGTGTTGAAGGAACTTGCGACAGTTGTTTTGGGAAACGCACCCCAGGTGTATTGGGGAAAGTTGGAGCAAAACTCTGCAGGACTCTGAGTTTGGACATCCCTGTGTTAAAGGTTTTTGTTAAATGTATCACATAAAAAAAGGAGACTACAGCCATATACATTTCAGAATGGTGATTTTTTTAAATGTGTTTTATTATTTATTTCTTGTGGTTTTACCGCTCTTTTATACATTTTTTTCCCTCCACTCTTGGTATTTTTAGTGGTAATTAAATTTCTGTGCTGCGCTAAAGGTTTTTTCTGAACAACGCGAGAGAGAATCTGTGAAATTTCATTCATTGTAGTTATTTTATTATATATAGATACTGTAGTCATACTCATTTCAGAGTTTAGTTTTTTCCATAACGATGATAATTATTATTTATTTTTATATACTTATTTACTTTTTTTTAATGAAATTAGCATGCTGCACCAAAAATGTAGCTAAAGACGCTTCTTTAAAATTTTAGATGGATAATTTTGAATTTTATGTCTTTTTTTTATGACGTATCTTGTAAAAGAACTCTACAACTCATTTTTTAAAGCAAAAACTCTTCTCACTGAGAAACATGTCCGATCGGGATCAGGTGACTTTGAACAATGAAAACATACACAACTTCCTTAAGACCGATTATTGATTAGTAAAATAAAAAATTTTAGGCTGAATGCACTGAATGCATACATGTACATGTAATTGCGGGTCAATTACGAGAGACAATAATTTTGACTTAGTTCGTAAAACATACATTTTTCATTACGTTTACAATAATGCACTTACAACAAAAGTTTACAACATGGGGCATTACTAATATTTAAAAGCAAAAATGTCAAACTTGTACCACAAAACCTACACAAAAAGTGCTGTATGAGCTGTAAAGTATTTTCTTATCATAACTAGATGAACCTCCTGTTATGAGATAGCAACATTATAATTATTATTAGAGTGGAGTTTGCAAATAACAATGTTTTACGTCACGTTCCACTCTTTCATCCTTGTATCATACAAATGCTATCAGTTTTACTGACATGACGTCTTACATGGTTATAAATTAGCACATACAAGGTTAGCAAGTTATTATAAAAAGAAGACACACACACACACACCGTGATCTAAAGTAGCAGCAGCCATTTGTTCTGCAGGCCATGAATGTTTAATACGCCACGTAACTTGAAAATAAATTGTTAATATAAGAGGGGGAAGCTGAGGGCTTGTGGAAAAACGAGGCCGAGTTATGCCACAGGTCAATCCCGTTCCATTCAAAGTCTGAAAGGAATGTGGAAAGGGGAGAGAGGAAAGGGAGAAGGGATAGACGGCTGGGAATGGGAGCAGAGAGGGAGGGGGATGTAGGATGTCCTCACCATTAGAAATGACTACCAGGGTGGTTGTGACTATCAAACACTGATAACCACGGTAACAAATAACCATAATGAAACTGAACCACGGTAATAGTTTCTGTAATAGCTACTGTATTCAAATTTATACACCACTGGGAAAAAAAATGGTGTAGGAATAGTTTGCACTAAGAAACAACTAATAAATTTTACTAGTTTACACACTTGTAAAGCGTACTACAATCTTTGTTTTAATTACATCTTTGAGAAATCATTTTTACAATGCATATTAATAACTTTTCAGTAGTAGCAACTGCAGTTATTATAGTATTTTGGCATAAACCTTTTTATTTAAAACGGTTTTTGGCAATTTGAAAGAAACAAGTTTGAAGAAATCAATGTAAATAATCAAAAATGCAGATATTTTTATGTATTTTTAAAGGAATAAGCGGTTCATAAGGGGAATTCTGTGAACGTCCAATTCCATATCAAGTAATGAGACTATTCACAATCAAAATTAATTAATATTCACAATCCATCAATTAAACTGGTTTATTCAATCAATAAATTAAGTTGTTGTTTTTTTTTGTTCTAAAACATTTACTATTTATGTAGTAGCCTATAGCCTACACTTCACGTTGCCTTAATATAATCTGCCCATTTAAGTTTAAGCATTTAAAATCTGAAAACATCTGATGTATGTTCAACTCGATGTTTGTGAAAGCAGCTGAAATGTTACAAGAAACGCATGTTCAACAAAGCACTGAGTGCTGAGACAGTAAAGCAAACATTTCGGAGGTTTCGAAATATAACCCGAGTATATTCAAAAGCAGCCAAGAGGACTAACAGACACAAAAGCGCAACGATGGCATAAACTCACCTCTGCATTCCTGTTCTGTTCATCCAAAGCAGCGCGCAGTTGTGGTGTTGAGTTGGTCACTTCACTTTGTGCTCCTTTGTGGCTCTTGGGCAAACGCGGCTCACATCGCACCTGGGCGGGGCCGGAGCCCAGGTGACGTCACAGAGAGGGGCGGGGATTCTGAGACGGCTGGGCGGAGACTGGAAGCCGGTGGTTCGCCATCTGTCACCGCGGGCCCTGTAATGAAAATCACTTTTCCCCTCGCGTCTAGAGTTTTCCTGATCAATTATTCATTTCACTGAGTGATGATGCGGATGGTTTTCATTCTATCCCCTACATCAAGCTTTCCATCACTTTAATACGTATGCTCCCAAATATGATATATGAAATATGATATAGTAGCCTATCAGTTCTGAAATAATGTATTGTTAAATATAAAACATATTAATGACTAATTTTAGTGGGATTGGATTCATTTATTTATTAACAAATCTAATCTGTTCAATGAAGAACATATTTTAATTCTGTAATTAAAATTATATTTATTTTTTGGGGCATACATTAAAATTGTCAAGGTGGTATAATGATATAAACATGGTAATAAAAAGAATAAAATAATAATAATAAGATAACATTTACAATTTTGACCAAATAAATGCTGGAATCATTGAAAAGGGATATTTTGGTGTCTTTCATTAAAAGAATCAAAAAAGGTGAAGCAAATGTAAAAAAAAAAAAAAAAAAAATTCTGTAGACTGTTTGGTGTGTTCATGCGCAACTTTTTTTGTCCTGATACAGGCGATGCAAGGTGATATCACAGTCAGCTTTCCTCAGCACTAGTTCTTTGGCATCGGTTTTGTGTGCCCCTACTCTAATAGGTCACATGACACTGACAACATGAGGAACATAGTATGTCAGTAGTATGTTACATTTTTAACGGTCACAAAGCAACTATTTATTCAAAAGAAGTAACTGCGCAGAGACTGCGATTTTGGATGCAGCCATGGAGTTTGTTGAGTATAACCAGCATGAAGGCAGCCATTTTGTTGTCGTGTGACTATGAACAGGAAGTGGTCTCAGGAAGTGCCTGCATTCTAATGCAGCCGTAACCTGTGTTTTTACAACCTTCTAGCCGTGAAAGTGCAGTGGAACGGCAGTCAAACTCGTGACTTCCCACCTGTGCACTCGTATTAGATCGTTGTACTCCCAGTTCCGAGCTCTGATGTCACATAGGCCGCGAAACAACTAAGGCAGTCCCTACTGATAATATTGCTTACGGATGCAGTGTTAGATATATATATATATATATATATATATATATATCCACAAAAATTCTCGGGGGTCTGTGGAGTGATGCTCAAGGGGACGGTGGATTAATTTGATTGCAGTCTCGGGAAGGGAGCGAGAGCCGCTGCTATCTTTGAGACTGCAACAAAGACTCCTCTTCACTGCGGGCATCATACCCTGCATTCTCCGGAGATGGTGAGGGCTTGTTGTCTGTTTTGTGATAGAGGGAGAAAAGAATGCAATTGGAATTGAAAGGCAAAAAGGGGAGAGGAAGAGATGAAAAACATGAAAAGCCATGTTATCTGCTTTCACAGTACGTGGAACAAATCCCCCCGCCCACCTTTTTTAAAAGTCTTAAAAGTAGCAAAGGAACGAAATAAAGTCATTAGACAGTGATGTACTTTGTTCAGAGGAGTTAAGTCTTGCGTTAATTTGATGGACACCCATCGTTACGCATAAAGAGATACTACACAGTTCATTAGTCTCCTTGACATGGTGTCAAAGTTTCAGGTGTTTTACCATAGTACATGTCCAAAACCATTCATGTCCCTCTTAGTACTTGATTAGCTCACTAACTCACAAGACAATCAACTTCAATCTGTGTTCTTTTTAAAGGGACAGCTCACCCAAAAATAAATATTGTCATCATTTACTCACCCCCATGTGATTTCAAACCTGTATGACTTTGTTTCTTCTGTGGAACACAAAAGAAGATATTCTCTACGGTGTTTAAACAGTTTTTGTCCATATATCCAGTCCGAAAAAAAAAGGATCCCATTGACTTTCACTGTAAATAAATGATGAAACAAAAACTCTCTTTAAATGAATGTTCAGTGAAAGCAAATCATGTTAGATATTACAGAAGTGAGCCATGTTGTTAGCATAGCAACATGCTAATGTTTCACAATGGCTACTTAAATGAGAAAATCTGCCTAGAACAACAGTCCTGCCACTTAGCAATGTTTTAGACAACGATATAGCTCAAATAATTTCCAACTTTCAAAATTGTATATGGGAGAATTAATGTAAGTGCTTAAAAATGATAGCAGCACATTTCTGAATTCAATTTTAAGCAAATGAATGCAAAATTTCAATGAGTAGTTGGAATGATCTTCTGTGGTTACTGACAGCATGTCACATCTTGTATTTAACCCAATACATTCCCTTAAAAGTACGTGCTGTATCTCTAAACCAGCGAGAATGATTCAAACTGTTTTTGTTGATATTATCTGCATGTATCGTCACACAGAGGGTATTTGTGCAGACTGCAGTAGTTTTCAATGCCCGCTCTGCATTCTCAGGCATTGACTCAGAGGTTTTTCAGTCTGGGAAGTGAACTCTGGGAAACACACAGGGGTATTCAAGCAGCCACATCCTTATCTGGACTTCTGTTTGAGCTCTGAGGTAATGCTGTGATGCGGCGTTGCACATTGTCACACCTGGCTGTAAAATAAACACAAAAAAGTGAAGTGTTAACCCTTAACCTGTGTCACTCTCATATCATCACATGATCATATTTAGGCCAGTTAGAGACTGTTAAGTGTAAGTGTCGGGCTGGAGATTTTTTCCACAGCCAGCGTAATCTGTTAAACATGTCACAGTGGGCAGCTCTTGTCAGAGGTTTGGGCCATTTCCAAAGCTCTGTTAGCATTAAAACCCTAGAGTGATGGCAAACGTATAAAATGGACTGACACACACACACACACAATGATGCAAGGCTTGTAATTAACAATTTAAACAGAACCAGAGCTTCTTAGCAAGGGTGTGTGCTTCAAAAAAACACATGGAAAACAGAGTGTTATGCCTGGCCTCTATTAAAAAGAAGAAAGAGAATAGGACAAAGATGGCTTTACTGTGTGTGTGTATATTGAGAGTGAGGCGTTGTCGTCATAGCACAGAGCCCCTCCCCTCGATATCACAGTCTCCGCCATGTTGGCAGGACACCGGCGGTGAAACAGGATTGTTTACATGTGTTGTTAACTCGGTAGTAGAGGAGGTTTTTGCAATTCTGCACTGTTTTACCATGCCTAGAAGTTACTGTTGCGTTAAAAACTGCTCCAGTACCTCACATGACACATATGGAAAACATAGGAACAATGGAATACAGTTTTTTTAGGTTACACCAAGCGCAAAACAGCTGTATTTGGAGAAGCTCTCAGGCATCCAAAATATCGACCCATACAAGCTCCCTGCAGCGGAATGGCACAGAGACCTGGACCATACTTCCACACACATATATGGACATTGTGCATTATCTAGTTTTTGGTGTAAGTTACTACACAATTGGAAAGTTACGAGGCTTTCTGCTGTGGCTGGGTCCATCTACAAGCCTAGCTCCAGGTGGTGAAAACTGCATTGTACTGGCCAAAGGAAGTTTATTCACATGCGTTTTAGCGTGTTGTAATTACCAAAATGACAAAGTAACTTAAATAACTGCGACTGTTTCGTAAACACTAAATTGTAACGAGATGTTTAATGTACACAAACGTTTCCAACATGTTTTGATGTAGGCAAAAGCTTTGTATGTTTAGTTATAATTAGATTTTAGCCCAATGACACATACTGTACCAGGTTTTTGTGTTGAGGGCTGCAAAGTGGACAAACCAGCCCTGGGTTGGCTAGGGTAGTTAAATGTGTGAGTGCAAGATGTAAATGTCCTGGTTAGATTAAAGCCATTAACAATGTGAATGCAAGGTGACTTACATCGTAAACAATATAATTCACAATGTCCATATGTGTGCATGAAGGTAAATGGTCCAGTTCTCGGTGCTGCTGCAGAGAGCTCGTATGGGTCGATATTTTGAAAGCCTGAAAGCTTCTCCTAACACCGCTGTTTTGCGCTTGGTGTGAGCTTGTTCCTGTAAGGTCCCCTTTCTTTCGCCTTATCTTTCTGCATTGCTTTACTTTCTTCATTTCTTTATCGTATTCGTAGATCCGTCTCTGTTCCGCCGACATAATAAATGCACAAAAATTAAAGAGCTCTGAAATGTTTAGTCGCGCCTCTGTGAAGTTCTGAAGGCATTGCCCCTGGCAACCGATAGCGTGTCCTACCATCATGGCCGACCTGCTCAGCCCCCTCCCAAATCAACCCAAATCGGCACGTGACTCCTCACTCTCAATAGATGAGGGGGCATATATTATCATGTTCCAAATGGCCACTTTTAAACTGTCATGTCAGTTTTCACAATCCAATTGGTCGCAATGAATAAAAATCAGATGCTTCCCTTTTTTTTTTATATTTCCCTCATCAGATATCCAGTATTAAGAAATACATCACATTACAGAAGTAAAACAAGTTTAGATGCCTTATTCCAGCCAAAATGTAAGTCCAGCCCTGCTTTCTATTCTGGAGAGCACATGCCTTCAAGAGATGGAGGGTGTAGGAGACCAAAAGACTGTTCCTTGATGGAAACCCTCCACCTTCCCCAGCTCCACTTTTATATATGCTACTTGTGCAGCAGCAGTATGTCTTAAATTATTTGGGAGTATTTTGTTTTTTAAGTGCATGGAAGAATTGCAAATCTGTCATTTACAGGCTTCCAGTTAGGACGTTGTAAGGCAGTAGCAAGGTAGCTTATTAGGGTCTGAAAAAGAGCTGAAGTGTCCCACCAGACTCTGATGTCTTAGAGTAAAAGTGCAGATTTAGTATAAAAAAATGCTGTAGGGTTGAAATGTATTGTGGAATCTGGTGAATGAGCATGCTGATTTATTCGATTGCCCTTGGTGCCATTTCATTTCCCTTTGTCAGAGAGGCACAAACACTTCTGATAGAAATGAGCCTCCATTCCTGTGGCCGTAACTTCAAAGATGACGTCTGGAAAATGGCCCAATCCTGTCACAGTCAACCTCTTACAATTTCACTGGTTCCAGCTGTATTGGGATAGCATGAAAAGTTTAATCAAGAAGAAGAAGTTGTTAATTTCATTTCATTTAATAATAATTATTATTAACCCATTTATACAATGACATTTATATATAAATATATAAAATTATATAATGTTTTTTTTTCTGGAGTGTTTCTTCAATCTCCTTCTTAAGAGCAACAAATCAAGCAGAATACAACCAGTTTTCTATGAAATGTGATTTTAGAAAAAACTTTAGATCCGTAGGCCTCAAGCTGGGAATCTGTGTGAAAAGTATCGATGGCTTAGTGTCATCCTTTTGATTTGTGATGCATGCTGACATTTTGAAAGCTTACTGGGAACCGTGAACTCTCAGTGGAAGCAATGTTATAGTAAAGAGAAATGAATGCCTTTCTGCATTGTTTGTTCTCCTTCAGGGCATAGACAAACACATAAGAATAACTGACAGTGTTATTGTTGTAGAAAGATCATCTGTCCGACATGTTGAGAACATCCTTGGAGCAAAAACACAATGCAAGAAATCAAGAAAGTCAAATGTTGCTAAAGTACTTGATTTTGAGGTACTTTCATTAAGTCTTCATGACTGACTAGCAGTGTTTGGAATAACGGCGTTTAAAAGAACGCGTTAGGTAACGACGTTATTTTTTTCAGTAACGGGGTAATCTAACTAATTACTTTTCCCGTCATTACAACGCCGTTAACGTTACTGACCGTTAAATGCGGTGCGTTACTATGCATTGATTTAATATGCAATCCGAACGCACCCCTGGCTCACACAGCGTGTGAGCAGGTGGGTTAATAACGAGATAAGCGATTATGATTGGCTAAGGCAGAGTCATGTGTTTCATGGTAGCCAATCAGAGCCAGTGTTTTTACACACACGCGCCAGCGGCGCCAAACACACACAGTCACACACACGCAACAGCTACACAGAGATTCGCAGCAGCAGGAGAGATGGCGAGTCAGGAGCAATCCGATGAAAAGTTGGCATTTTCAAGGTGTAGATATAAGCACTACTTCAAATTCATTGTAGTCAAAGGCAAGAACGTGCATGTTATGTGTGACACACGCATCCACAAAGCTAGTGGCCAAAAACACTTTTCTTACAAAGAGTGCAGGATAAAACTCTTGCTGTCTGTTGACGTGCAATAAATCTCGAAAGTTATGTACGAACACCTGTCTGTTCTACTTATTTCAACTGACTTGTGAAAACTGCTAAAAAAAAAATACTTTGACATATAGCAACTTTTTTTTTTTTTACAGTAACGCAATTAGTTACTTTCCCTGGTAACGAGTTACTTTTATTATAGAGTAATTCAGTTACTAACTCAGTTACTTTTTGGAACAAGTAGTGAGTAACTATAACTAATTACTTTTTTAAAGTAACGTTCCCAACACTGCTGACTAGCCTAGCCTTGCCTAGAAGCAATTTACTTCAGCTAAGAGGTTGGCACAACCACCCACGGCTTTTGGCATGTAAAACAACAGCTTCATCAACCTAAAACAGTGGCCATAAAGCTGCTCTAAACATGTGGAGCTTGAGCCTCTTGTTCGATCTGTTGACTAATTGGTGCTTGAGTCGCTATTTGTCCAGGGACGTTCAAAAGACCATTGACTGCCATGGCAACACGAATATGTCATGATAGGGGGCCTTTGTCTCTTTGCTAAAGCATCAGTGGGACGGTCTCAATCTTACTTAGACTCAGGGACGACTCAAATGCAACTTTAGATTCAAAGTTGAATGACTCTTTTGACAGACTAGAGACCAAAGATGGCAAGAATTACTGGATGACAAAAGCTCTTCCCATCACCACATTGTGTGTGTGGCTGAGATGATTTGCACATCTGCGTCCATCTGCTGGTCGTTAGATAGTGAAGCACTTACAGTTCATGCTGCACAAAAGTAAACAGAGGGATACATTTGTTTAAAAAGTGAAATATAAAAACGTTGAAGACAAAATTCAATGAGAGTAGTTAAAAATGTTAATTGTAGGGGGCCAAATGGATTGCGTCGGTTGTTGGTAGATGGCATAATTACACTTTTCTGGGGGCAAAAGCATGTTTCTCCATTAATCATCATTTGAAAGAAACATTTGGTATGCAGATGAAAATAAATTATTTACATTAAATTATTTAATTAAATTAATAATAAATATTAAATTATCTAATTAAAATTAGTTATTAGTTAACAAGTATATGTTGTATTGCCACTCATGCTGCCACAGAGAATTATGGGAAATGTATCTTTATTATCTGGTCACCTCATATACAAAATAAATATGTTTTCTGCAAATTCACACAGAAATGGAATTAAATGCATTTAAAATATACAAACAATGGGCATTATTAGAATTTCTAAAAAAGTTAGTTATTAAATAATGATTGTGTTGAAAATGTTTTTTTATTATTATTTATTTGTAGCTTTTTTGTTTTTGTTTTAGTACTTCAAGGTTTTTAATACTTATTTCAAGTGATGATTTTTTTTCTTCTGGTTTTGGTTAAAGTCTTAGTTAACAATAATAACTTTGCCTGCTAACACTGCTATAATAAATAATGCGAATTGTTTTTAAACAGGCATTACAAAAATCTTTTGGGATACATGTCGCATATTTCCGGTTTTTACATTTCCATTGAGATGAATGGGAATGCTAACGGTTAGCTCTTTCAAACATATATAAAATCATTAGCAAAGCCCATTAGGACTCTTCAAATCTTATTAAATTGCCCCTGGAGGCAGTTTCTCTAAATTAGCAAATAGTGAGCCATTCTGCAGTTGACAAATTTTGTTTACTGAAGCATCTTTAGATGTTGTTTATTAATGATTTCTCGCAACAAACCATTTATACTCAGATGGCAAACAGAGAAGAAAAAAAATGCTTGGAAATCGGCTCACTATAATCAAAATAATTACTCAAGCATTCGGTAGCTTGTTTAATGTAGTGCTTTTAATATTAAAGAACAACATTTATTCGTGGTGAGATACATTCACACTTACTGGAGTTTATCTGGCCAATTTCACAAGCCCCGGTATCCACGTCAGGCACAGCAGTCTCGCTCTCCCCGGACCATTTTATCAGCTGTTTGATGGAGTGAAGCGGCCTGAAAGCACAGCTTGGAGCTAGAAGGACCCTTCAGAAATCACTGCTCAGTTCTCATATGCAGAAAAGACAGAGAGAGAGGAAGACAAAGCATCCCATCCTGTCAGGTTGCCACAGTAACATCTATAATCCATGGCCATGTGACCTGATAAAACAGGCCTTACTGACAGGCCTGGCAGACACGGTGAGACGCTAGCATCTTTTTCCGCAGAGAGAAGAACGACCTATTCTCTGTATGTCAGTTTTGGTTTATTTAAGGTTCTGTCTGCAACTCATATATATATATATATATATATATATATATATATATATATATATAAAATAAAAAAATAATAACATATCACATAATAAAAATTGGCCAAAAAAATAAACACATATAATTGATTTATAATAAATATATATATATATATTATTTTATTATATATATATATATATATATATATATATATATATATATATATATATATATATATATATATATATATATATATATATATATTATTATAAAATATCTTATCATTATATAGATAGATAGATATACACACACACAACTTAAAGATAAACAGAATAGACTACAAAATTATTTTAATTTAATTTAATTTAATAACTTTATTATTGTTTGTTGTTAGTAGAAAATTGCAATTAAAAAAATATATAATTATTAAATTAAATAAAAAATTAAATGTATGCATTTAGCAGACGCTTTTATCCAAAGCGACTTACAGTGCATTCAGGCTAACAATTTTTACCTATCATGTGTTTTCCTGGGGAATCGAACCCACAACCTTGCGCTTGATAGCGCAGTGCTCTACCAATTGATCTACAGAAACACAATTAAATTTATTATGATATTATATAAAATAATAATACAATATTTAATAAAATACAAATATTTAATAAAATATTACATTGTATTTACATTTTACATTATTTATTACATTATTACTTTATGTGTGTGTGTGTGTGTGTGAGTGTGTTTAAACAAGTCAATACCTGATCACCTCCCAGGTGTGTGTGTGTGTGTGTGTGTGTGTGTGTGTGTGTGTGTGTGTGTGTGTGTGTGTGTGTGTGTGAGAGAGCAGGGCTGAACATTATAGTGCATTTTCCCGCTGCTTCGACACAGACAGGAAGTGACACGCTGACATGCCTCACAGTGCCGCAGTATATCTTCCTCTCAGACATTACAGGCTTTAGAGCTTGTATACTCATGTATCCCTTCATCCTGTGGATGGATATATGGCCAGTGTTAAAGCCCTGTACTGTAATTAAGATGAAGTCAGCTGTGTGTCTAACATTTTGTCCAGCAAGACAAATGTCCTTCATTGTGGCTTTGGAAATTCATCAAGCATTTGGACAGATTCCACAAAGAACGTAAAAAGGTGTGTGCCCAGCCATTTCTTTCTCTTTACGACAGTCCATTAAACAAACATAATGGCCAAATTAAAATCCTGTCATCCACCGCAGCTCTTACGAAGTTAAGGAGATGAAGCCAAATGAGAATGAGCAGGTTACAGGTCAAATCCAAAAAATTTAACCGTCAACCTATAGTCTAATTTACTATGATCTGTAATATGGCTGCTTAAAATAATAATAATAATAATTGTAACAGTAACAATGTTAATCATTTATATACATTATGTTGATATTCATTCATATGAATGAATTTCATTATATCTAATTTTGTCATATTAATATTATTTATATAATATTCATATTTAATATATTACTAATAACTATAAATTTATACTATCTATAATGTATTTTTATTTATAATTTATTATTTACTATTTATTAATTTATTTATCTATTTATTTATTTTATATATATAATTTCTCTGTAAATACCATGTTGGAAAATAAGAGCAGATTTTTTTATTTTTTTTTACCTTGCAGTTGATAATAATTAAACTTTTATTTATTCCTCTCTATCTCTTTCTAACAATAAACAAGAAAAAAAAAAAAAATTAAACATTATCTGCCCTCTGAACAATTCCTTAATGAATCTTTTTCCCTTCAGAGCCAATTCCAAACAAATGAGTTGTTTTTCTGTGATTCTTGCAGTTTTCAATGTTAATGCCTCTGAGGTAATGAAAGGCCTTTCTGGTTGTGGTTCAGTCTGAACACGTTCTGCTGTTAAACAATAAATTGTGGTTATGTTTTGATATAGTTTCCTTTGTTGTAATTTAGTATTGGCTCATTAAAACATTACACACTCTTGAACCGTTTCCACATTTGCTACTAGAACAAGAACGTGATTCATCCCGAGAGGAAACATGCCTCAACATGTCCAGTTTGCTATGAAAACAGAGTATACAGTATCAAATTGTTTCACTCTCATGTCATTCCAATTTTGTATTACTTTCTTTTTCTGTGGAATCCAAAAGAGGATAGTTTGAAAAATGTCTCAAAGTCAACAGAGTCTAAGCTAAATTCAGATTAGCATGCTAGCATACTTCTTGCTTTGCACTGTCTTTTACTGTCTACATTTACTAAAATTAACATGTTTAGCATATACTGTATGAAATGCTAGCTTTTGTTTTGAAGCAGATGCTTTCTTATGCTAGCTCTTATTTTTCTGTTACATTAGCATTACCCTCTTTCATGGTGCAGAAATGACACAAAGGTACTTTCTAAAAGTACGATTCGTTTCTTTAGGTGTAATGTTTAGCATGTGTTCAGTGAGTGGGAAAGCAGTATGAGTCACAGTGAGGTGAACCTGGATAAAGAGCTAATCTCTGTCCAGCATATACTGAGCTCACTTTAAAAGCAGCCTACTGACCTGGATTCACTATTCCTGTCTCTGACAATTACCCAGAGGAAAGGCTGACATCTGCCCCGGCCCCGTGACCCAGACAACGCTTACGCTGTGGCCATCAGTTTACATGCTGTATGTCACAAATTACAACATTAAACTCTCAAAACTACTACTACTGCTTACTGTTTATTTTATATAAATATTATTTTATACTTTTAAATATTAACAATTATTATTATTATTAATATTTCCTTTACTATAATATCATTTTTTTATCAATATTGAATAATATTGTTATTTTATTAATAATAATTTGTATCGACTAATGTTAAGTTAGTTTGTTAATTAACAATTTTTCTTGCTATTTTACAGTAATATTAGTTTAAATAATTATAACAAAAACAACAATTTTCTTAATATTGTTAATACTGATAATATTAATAAGTTTGATAATAAATTAAACAATTAGAATAAATAATAATAATAATATTATTATTTTATTAATTTGAATTTTGTTACTTGTTATTTTAATAATATAATTTATATTTATATGATCATATTAATAATACATTTTATATGAATTTGTTATGTTAACAGTGATTACTATCGTCATTACATAAAAATGTATTTATATATTAATATTCAAAAAATAAAGTTAGAATACAATTTTTGTATTATTTGTACTACAATAAAAAAAATATAAAGGTCATACAACATTTTCTTTCAAAAGTCTGAGTGTGTGTGTGTGTGTGTGTGCATCTTCATGTGGGTTGACAAGGTGAAGTCAAGCCAAGCTGTTTTCAGATGCCAATCTGCAACAGGCATCCAATTCATCACAAGGGCTGCATAATCCACTCTATCCACTTTAATTACTGCTCCTGTGTTGTTTTTGCCAGTTTGTAAAGCTTCTTTACTACAGGACAATACTGAGACAATGTCTAGGAGGGTAAATGTCCAAATACTACTCAAGCTTGATCTTCATTCTAGTTGGCGTCAGCAAAAATGTCAGCAGAGGTAATAAAGACTTTGATAAAGCATTTACATTTTTGAAGTTTTGTGAATTTGTTGAGCGCAGGGTTAATTCTAGCTGACCAGGTGTGCATGTCTATGTTTGTTTGCACTGAGGGATACATGTTGAACTTCACCTGTTAATCACAGTCCTACTTCCGTTTCTAACTACTGCAGCAGATGACTGACTTTTTACATGAGCCAAACCAATTCTTTGCTAGATCAAACCGCTAAAAATAGCGATGTAGCATTGCGTCACACTACGAATAGCTAGTACAAGTAGCAATAAAAAAGCATCTTGTTAATAAACGAGCTACACAGTTTTTAAAACAGTTAGCTACTGTTACACATTCGAAAAACGCACTTACGTTAATGTTGTTGCTACTCTATCTTTTAAAAGTGAATCGCTATTTTTTTTTTTTGAATCATTTGCTAGTAAAATTGCTTTTATTAAAATGGTTTAGTTCTCAATAAATTCCAACTTTTAGATTGATAAAAGTAAATATTTAATAAAATGAAGTTGTTTAATATTCTGTTGATCACATTCTTACTGCTATGCAAATAAAAAATATGACCACATTAATAAATAAATTATTTATATGATAGTTTATAAATATGAATTTACTGTTCACATTTATTAATATTAATGCATTTTATATATTTTTTTATATATAATAATAACAATGATATAATAGTATAACAAATATATATTAAGTATTTATTTTTTTACTGTGTATGTGTTTAGCTACTGTAATGGTTCTAAAAATATAGTTAAACATTTTACTGTTGTTACTCACTAGTGTTTTTAGCTTGCTAATGCTGCAATTTATTATTATTTTTTTTTTTTTTACTTTTTTACAATTTGAAACATGGTAAAAATGTGTTACACTGTTGATTATCACATTGTTATTCATTGTATAAATAATACAATATGACCTTATTAAATATAATACATTGTACAATATAAAACTATTATACTATCAAATATTGTAATTTTCAAAATATTATGTATAAATATCAAAAATATCCACTAAGAAAAAATATTGCTGAAAAATTACAGTAATTGATTAATATTG
This sequence comes from Carassius carassius, assembly GCF_963082965.1. Taxonomy (NCBI): domain Eukaryota; kingdom Metazoa; phylum Chordata; class Actinopteri; order Cypriniformes; family Cyprinidae; genus Carassius; species Carassius carassius. The sequence continues at coordinate 6,614,623 of NC_081802.1, read as the reverse complement.
TTAAATACTGATGAATCATTAATTGTAATATTACTGTATTTTTCCAAATAAGAAAGATAAAAAACAAATGTATAGGCCTCATATTATACCAAAAATGTCATATTCATTGTATTATTTTATATTATTTCTATAGGTATACGACATATTCAAGCCAAGAACAATGTTAGTAAAAAATAGCATGATATTACCCGTCAACATCATACACAGCTACCCTTCATTAAGGTAGTCACGTGACTTCTAAACCATAATAGACATGACTGCAACACCGCAGCTTGTTTTACTCACCGGGGTAAGTGGCTTAACGCGTCTGCGGACTGGACCGTTTATATGACCACACGAAACACTACATGTAAAAATCGCGGGACAGATTAGAAACCTACGTCTCCAGACAGCATTCTATTTATTAACCCCGCGGAACAGATCAAAGCGGTGTAAGAGAAAGACAAGCCTGCCACCTAGTGGTTAAACATAAACATTGCAGGTGAGAAGAAATAGTGTAGTGTAACAATAACAAATACATCCAGTCTGTAAATGAATCAGTAAAGCATTATATTATATAAGCCCCTTGACACGTTTTTAACCCAATTTGAATGGTTTTCAAGACACTTGATGTTTCATAAAATATATGACAACAGCGATGCCGCCATGAGGGCGTATGTGAAAGAAACGTTTTGAACTAACAATCGACTGTAGCGAATGTCAAGTTTTGCTATTTTTTCGATTCAAAAGCAAGATTTTTAAAAGAGCTGGAGTTATTCTGGACACTTTAGCACCTGGAGAGCTGCCCTCGTCCGTTACTCGTATCCGCGCGTCTCCAAGCGATGACTGAGGCGTTCTGAGGAACCTTTGAGAGAACGAAACCCCGCACTGCAAGCGCGGCATCAGGTCATCGCCATGACAACAGCAACAATGAGTGAGTCTCGCCGCGTGATTTGTATGGAGAGAAAAGTTCACCTGAAAAACACCCCAGAGGCTTTCTTCTTTCTTTTCGGACGCGAGGGAATGCGGCCAAACTAATCAAACTTTCTCTCCGATCAACCTCCCGCAAACAGAACACACACATTTCGTTCCTTAACGTTCAAAAGTTCAAGCGATGAAATATTAGGTCGTAATTGTCTTTAAATTCTGGTCCCTGACTGTTTCACTGCGAAAAGCAGCCCAAGCTCAGCAGAAACAGCATTATTTACCAACTGAGGTGGCAAAAATTACAATTTCTTTATCTATTTTTATTTCTGTGCACAAATATTCAGTGTAATTTATAAATATATAATGTAATTTAAAATATATATATATATATAAATCAGGATTAATATTTTTAGGATTTTTCTTAATACATAACAAAATCCCAATCAGAAAATGTTATACAATATATAATATATATATATATATATATATATATATATATATATATATATATATATTTAAATATACTTATTTTGAATATTTTCAGTCTATTTCTGAAGGTCATGTAACCCCCGCCCTCTGTGAAATCCCATTGGTCCAAAGTCCTATTACTTTGAGATGATATTGTGTTCAATCGAAAAGAACCACTGAAAAGTTAAAAACAAATCAATAAATAAATTCAGAACATTTAAAAACTAAACCTAAGTTTAATCAACATACTACTCCAGCAAGTGAAGTATCAGCAGTGAATGACTTTTTCACCCTTTTTTTTTGTTTTTGTTTTTTTGTTTTTTTTTTAATGCAGTTTTCTAAACACACAAACGATAATTTTAGTGAAATTGTGAAAGTGATAGATAGAGCCATAGTAAGAAAACAGTAGTCAATGAGAGCATGTGATCCTGAGCGTGGCTGGGGCTCAAAATGAGTATTTTGTCAGGCCTCCACCAGTATCCCAGAGTGCACTGGGCAGCCAGTCATATGGCTGACACAACGGGCAGAGAGAGAACAGGTTCCTCAATCCAGTGTCCAACAAAAGCTCATTTATTCGGCCGTTTTGTACAGAGGAGGTTATTCACAAACAGACTAAAACAAACACACACATTTGATTTTATGGTGGAGACTTTGCATCAATGTTTGTTTGTTTGATTAAGTGTTAAACAGCATCATTATTAATATATTATTATTTATTAATTATTTAATAAACTCATTTAGTTTTTTATTTATTTTGATATAATCTGTTAACTGGAGTTATTTATAAATGTATTTATTTAAACTAAATATTAAGCTTAACTTCTAAAGGGCCTCATATTGTTTTATTTATTTTATTTTTATTTCATTTAATTTCATTTAGTATTAAATTAAATAATTTTACCTGTTAAGGGCCACATATAATTTTATTATAATTTTATTTCTTAATTATTTTGGTCATTTGTTTTGTTTATTATTTATTTGAATTTGATTTAATATAAAGTTTAACCATTGAAGGGTCTCATTTTGTTATATTATTATTATTATTATTATTATTATTATTATTATTATATTTATTATTAATTTATATAATTTATTTGTTTTCATGTTATTGATTTAATATTAAATAAAGTTTAACCATTTAAGGGTCCCATTTTATTAAACTATTATTGTATTTATTATTTTTTTTTATTAATTTACATTGTTTATACATTTTAAATTCATTTAATATTAAGTTTGACTAGTAAATGACCTCATATTATGTTATTAAATTAATATTGTATATATTGATTATTTTATCGTTTTTTTTTTCTTTTCTAATTTAATTTCATTTAATACTAAGTTGAACTTTTAATGGATTTTAAATACTTTAATGTATTAATTATTTGTAAATATTTTTTAATTAAAATTACATTTAGGGATATTTGGTGTCCCCCACCCAAAAAATAATAATACAAAAAATAAAAATAAAATAAAGCTGAACCAGTGGATCTGGATCAAAACAACAGTGACCATGATTGAACAGTCATCTGAGTCAGTCCATCCGAAACGGACGCTGCTTCCAGATCACAGTGTGATGAACAAATCAACACATGAGTATAGAGAGGCAGAGAAATGGATTATTGATTTGTTGATGGGGTGTTTTATCCATCTGACCCCTGAGAAAGGCCGTCAGGACAGTGAGGCCCACATAAGATACAGTGTTTGCTGCCAACAACAGTGTGCTTGTGCTGTGTATATGAAGCCACAAAGACACATTTATTATGGCGGAAAAAACCCGTCCGACAATACCGAACCGTCTGGCACGCTGGACAAATGCCAGGGAGGGGTGGGATGAAGGATCGTAGTGCCCCATGACTGCATTCCCATGCACCTCTTCATTTTTATACGGAGGATGACTTCATGATTTAAGATTTCGCTGTTTATATAGGCCTAAAACAACTGTAAAATAGTAATAATCATTACAACAATTTAATACATTATAGTATTTACTAATTATCTTTATTATAACTAGTAAGTATTCAAAAAATTTTAAAATACAAAGCAAAAATAATGCACAAAGTTTCACTAAACATTTATATAATAAAAAAAAATATTTCTTTTATAATATTGCAACTATATAGGGACAATGCATTACATAATAGGCATTCATATTTATATGTGTTTAAACAGTAATTATCGATAGTTATGAAAAGTATATTGCATTGAAACATACCATAAACTTTCATGTTTTTAACAACAAAAACAAAAGAAAAAATATTTGATCATATTAGATTATATTATGTATGAGAGTGTTTGTCTCGGTGTTAAAGCTGTTTAATAGTCCAGTGGTGTTTAGGACACACGTCTGGCCAATTCTATAACAGAAAAGGATCGGCTGATTAACATGCCACACCACTCACTTCCTCTCAAACACACTATTGTCGTCCTCCGAGATGCCGGACAACAAAACACTTGTGTGCGCTTATGGGCAACAGAACTTCCAAGAAAGATCAAAAGGAAAACGAATAGGAAAAATGAAGTGAACATATATCCGTATGGCCTACAGCAAAAAGACGAGACGACCAATGTATAAAATCAAGACACTGTATTTAATTCCTTGGGAAAAGATTGACAGGACAATGCTTGTTCAAAGAAAAAATTAAACAAAATAAAAAGCTTGTTCAAACAATAAACATACTTAGTATTAAGTTTCAGAAATTCAATAACAACAAAAAATCTACCAGATTTAACAGAAAACAAACAAACAAAACAAAAAAAATCGTTTAATTTTCCTACAGATATTACGTGTAAATGACGCATCATGCTTTAAAAGTTGGCAAAGGATTTATTTTGTGTATATAATATCAATTTCAAGCTTCGTTACTCAAATGTGTCACACAAGTGTTATACTTTGTGTGTGTGTGTTTGTATTAATCTCTTTGTATCTCACTCTGAATGTGTGTGTAGTGGAGTGAGAACAAGGTCAGAAGCTCATTGGTCAGTTTTGGTGATTGACAGATCAGAATCTCCAAGCTTAAGGCCCCTCCCTTTCAGACCTATAAATGGACTCCCATCTCACTCCGCTCTGAATCGCCTCATTCGGACAAACTCTCTGCTGGTAAGTGTAGTAAGTTTTTATCATTGCTATGTTTTACAGCCTATTTTACTCCAAGCGTTCCAAACTGCAAATTGCAAAACTAACTATATAATGAGTAGAAATGTGTTTGCAAAAGACAGAAAGAAAGTTAATGGTCCATAAAATTGCTCCAACACTTAAACTTTTAAAGTAATTTGAGGGAAAAGTTAAACAGATTGAAATTACTTTCAAACATTTTTACATTTTTAGTGCTTATTGCTATTCCAGAAAACGTCGAACGCTACACTACATAAAGATGTCTGACTTGGAGAGCTGCCTGGGAACCATCATTGAGGTGTTCCACAAATACTCATCCAAAGAAGGTGACAAGCACAAATTAAAAAAGTGCGAACTCAAGGATCTGCTCACCAATGAATTTCCGACTCTTACCGAGGTAATTAAACTTAAAACTTTTTTACACTTCACTTTGTATTGAAATTTAAAGAGTATTTGATTTACACTCAAGACATCACGTCAGAATTCAGTTTTTGTGTCAAAAATTTACGATTAAGTATTTAACACTAAGCAAATTATCTATTTTCCTACTTCTTAAGCTTTTTCTTTTCCAACACTTACCAAAGTAATTAAACTAAAAAAAAAAAAAAAATTATTCTACACTTTGTCTTGAAATTTAAAGAATGTTTGATTTACAGTCAAGGCATCATGTCAGAATTTAGTTTTTGTGTCAAAAATGTACGATTAAATATTTAACGCTAATCAAATTATCTATTTTCCTACTTCTTAAGCTTTTTCTTTTCCAACCCTTACCAAAGTAATTAAACTAAAAAAAAATAAAATAAAAAAATGACTCTATACTTTGTCTTGAAATTTAAAGAATGTTTGATTTACAGTCAAGACTTTACGTGAAAATCAAGTTTTTGCGTCAAAAGTTTATGTTTAACATTTAATGCTAATCAAATGATCTATTTTCCTAATTAAGCTTTTTTCTTTTCCAACTCTTACCAAAGTAATTCAACTTATTTATTTTTTACTCTACACTTGAAATTTAAAGAATGTTTGATTTACAATCATGGCATCACGTCAGAATTCAGTTTTTGTGCCATAAATGTACGATTACGATTATGCTAAGCAAATTATCTATTTTCTTACTTCTTAAGCTTTTTCTTTCCAACTCTTTCCAAAGTAATTAAACATAAAAAATAATTGAAAAAAATCACATTTAAAGAATGTTTGATTTATAGTCAAGATTTTATGTGAAAATAGCCATTTTCCTATTCCATAAGCTTTTTCTTTTCCGACTCTTACTCGGGTGATTAAACGTATTATTTTTTTAATTATTCTTTTATTATTTTTATTATATTTATTATTTTATTTATTTTTTACATTACATTTTGATTTACAGTCAAGGCTTTATGGCAGAATTGAAAAAAAAAACTTTTTTGCCAGAAATTTACAATTTCTTTAATCTTTTTGATCTCACTCAGCATGTGAAAGATCAAGCAACAATGGACAGTTTGATGGAAAGCGTGGATACCGATGGTGACTCGGAGTGTGATTTTCAAGAGTTCATGACCTTCATCACCATGGTTACCATCTGTTGCCATGAGTTTTTCGAACACCACGAAGACGAATGAGTCAAATTAAAAAAACAAAAAACAAGTTTTCATAGCATAATAGTAATACAATACATTCGTTCTCTTAAAGTTTCCTTTGTTCTTTTTCATATCATATTAGAATTGTTGTTTAGTTTGAACAGAATGTATATGCAGCTTGTACGACAGTTTGTAAGCTGTTTATTACATAGCATGTTTCTATTATTTTGCCTAGGCAATTTTTATCTCAAAGACATCCCCATCATAAATCTCATCGAGTGAAATGCGGACCAGGTGTTGCGCTCTTGCCATTTCAGTTCCAGGATGATTGTGAAATGTTTTTCCTGACTAGCTTCAGACTATTAGGCTGCTATTGACTTACGTCAGATTGTTCCAGGGGCCTGAGACAAATCATGCTGTGCTTTAAGAAGACCCACCAAAGCAAATGATTCCTTTGAAAATATCTAATATGATGTTTACAACCATCCATAAATGGTTTGGAATTTCAAATCAATCCCATGTAATTAAAGGCATGAAAACTCATGTTTTTCATATATTAAATATGCAGAAAATTTACTAGATTTTTTTTAATAGTACATGAGTTGTGTTTTCCAATTGTAAACTGTAACTAGAGCTACTAAATCTGCAAATTATTAAGCTTAATGTGACATTTTATTGAAGAATGTATTAGAATGTATTATGAACAATTTACACAAATTTGTGTAACAAGGCACTACAATTCAAGTTTCGTTACAAACTTAAAAAAAAATAAATAAAGATGAATATGTTTCAGAAGCCAAACTGTTAGACTTTAGAATAAAAACAAGCAAAATAAAAACTGTGAACAGATGAAATTTCAGTAACGTGTGAATTTTTGAAACATCTATCTATCTAGTTTTAAAATAAAGATGTTTAATATAATTCCATAATAAATAATATCATCATTAACACAAAATAAAGTTTTCTTTACCCATACATTCTATTGTGTTAGTTATAATGCTTAATGATTTTATGTATCTTGACAGAACAGAATTAATAAATAGTTCTAATATATTTTTATCTCATTTAAATGCATTTGTGAAGAGGAACTGGGTCTCACTGGTTGTATAATCAATAATGACCTTTTATACAGTATAAACCAAGAAAATCGTTACTTAAATGTTTGGCGTTACCTTATCCTCCAGAAAATAAATGGATATCCGTAGCTAGAGGATGCCTGTAAACAACTGCTTGGCATTGTCCCCTGTGACTTAGAGGTATTATCATTACCAAGCACAAACTGTCAATACAGAGGCCTTCACATCCAGATCAATAGTCACGCAGCAAGACCCTGAAAGATGATAAATATAATATGCACACAATCTGAATATCTTCTTCGTCTCAAGTATGTTTACATTAAGCAGCCTGAAAATCACTTACGTATTTATAAGCAATACACAAGCCTAAATACACAAACACAAGTTTGTTTGAAGGACTTTTAAGTATTAACCCTCCAATCACAGACTGCCATACTGAATGCTCCCGGTAAGTGGCAGTGTTGTGCCGTGCCAGTGCCAGTGCCAAGTTCCCTGATCTGAGCTGTGGAAATGAGAAATGTGTTGAGGTAGAAGGTGGATGCAATATGATGAAGTCACTGGATTTATTTGACAATGCAATAAAGCATAAATAAATAAATAAAACATGATAAAATAAGTGTCCACGGTATTTCTGGAGTGAAAGATGAGTGCCTTGGGGTGATTGCTTTGGCTGAGTTTAGCAAATGAGGTGTTCAGTGTGTGTGTGTGTGTGCGTGTGTGTGTGTGTGTGTTTACCCAGCTGTGTGGTCTGACTATGACCAGTCTTTTAGCATCTCACAGTAGGTAATGTCCCATGAGGTCATTGGATTGGACGCCAGAGTAGAATTTGGGAACTTGGCTTGGTTCCAAAAAGGAGCTCTGTCGTGGTATTCAGTCTGCTGCTTCTGGAACATAAAAACACAAATATATGACATTATGCTACATTATGACATTATCTATCTATCTATCTATCTATCTATCTATCTATCTATCTATCTATCTATCTATCTATCTATCTATCTATCTATCTGTACGTACATACATACATACCATTTGGAAATTATATCATCATGAGCTCTGGAGGTTCTCATTTGGAATGAGCAATGATTAACATACATTCATTTCCATACGGTTGTTTCATTTTATTTCCATCATAAAGTATTCAAGGCAGCTTTAATAACACTTGAAAGAGAATGAGGGGAATGGAGAGAGTGAGAGAGTGATGGGATTGAGTGATTGTACATTTGTTGTGCTGCAAATGTGTGTGTGTGTGTGTGTGTGTGTGTGTTGAGCGAGAGATGCAGACAGAAGGCGTTTTAATGGCATCCACCATCATGGATAAACACTTCTTTGATTATATAGATTCCTCAAGATGCAATGTAACTGCAAGTATCTCACGGTGAGCGCCAGCCAATCACTGACTGATTATTAATGTCTCCATGTGTGCATACCTTCTGCATCTTGCCGATTTGATATACATTATAATTTTACTGCTGATTAGGTGACACATTTTAAAGGTTGATTTAGTTTTTAGCTGTAAAGCTGTTCTGCTTTGCACCACAGTTGTGTTAGCACGTCTGTATATATATAACATTATCATGAAAACAAAATATGGAAATAAAAGTCTAGCATTTTGTCTTTTAAACACTGTTATCCTCATAACCTATTCCATAAATCTAAACTTGTTTAAAATCTTTCAAAGTTTCAAACAATGACCCCAGGATGGGCGACTTCCATGCCGCAGTCTTCTTCTCTTTCTTCCCCACCTCTGTCTCTTTATGATGATCATTGTTTAAATGGGAAGAAAAATAGAAGGTGTCTCAGAAGCGAGTGGAGATGCTTTCTTGGATGGATGCACATGATATGAGAAGCAAAATTAAATAAAGGCTGATTGTGTTCAGGGGATTATATTGGGGCTAGTCTTGCACGCTCGGCTGGAAACATGACAGCATAAGAATAATTAGCTCACCTGCAAATATTCCTAACTCACCTACACCGGCTGACTCCAGTGACCACCCTGATGGAAAGAGGGGAGTGTGTGAGTTTGTGTGTGTGTGTGTGTGTGCGTGTGTATGCATATATATATATATATATATATATATATATATATATATATATATGTCTGTAAGCATGTATAAAAGAAAAAAGGTAACCCCAGGAGCTCAAAGACCCCAGCAGTGAGAACAGCTGTCCTACTATAACCTACAGCAGCCTGTGAGTGACCTCCATGAGAGCGGGTCGTCTTGCATTAGCACCTGCCCTTGCTCACGGGGAGGCAGAAAGGAAGTCATTTTAATTAGAGTATTACTTACGGGCCAGTGATTCATCAGGCCTTTAACCTTATTGTATATAATGTTCTTAGTGGAGAATGTAGGAATGTCCTGTAAAACATCTAAAGATGTAAAATGGGACATGGATATGTGCTTATTTTACTGTAGGAAGCTGACTGGTTCATATGATTTTTTTTTTTCAAATTCCCCGGCTCTCCGGCAGGCCCCTTAGAGCCTACACTTAACCACCATCTGATTATTCCCCTAGTCATCCAGGTCATCCAGAGGACTACACCTCTGCCATCTATCTATCTATCCAGTTCTTAAAGTGTTTGTGTGTATATATATGCACTTATACAGTAAATATATTGAAAACCTGAGTATTATATGTATATATCTTGCAATTAAAATATGTATATTATATAGTCTTCAATCTCCACCATGATGACTTCAAATGGGAATGTCATTGAAGAAATCTGAAAGAAAAGAGCTAGATTTATTGCATTACTTAAAAGAAATGAGTATGATACTGTTTTAAGATTTTTGGCATCCTTAAAAGTTTGCTTTAAATTTAAATGTAATTATTCAATTTGAAGAGGCAATAAATCTATTAATTAATACTTTTCAATCCACATATTTTAATAAAAAAAACTTGATTTAATTATATATATATATATATATATGTGTGTGTGTGTGTGTGTGTGTGTGTGTGCATTTATACAGTACTATGAGGTCCAAAAATATCGAAAATCTCTATAATACTGTATGCATATAATGATACATGTGCTTATTTTACGTTAAGAAGTTGATTTAAGATGGTTTATATTATTCTTTACAGATTACCTGGTTCTCCGGCCCATTAATTAGAGCCCACACATAAATACCCTCTCAAAGGGGATTTCACCACAGATGTCCTATTTATCTGCCATTATTTTGAAGAAATGTGCATAAGAAGATTTCCTTAATTTAAATTATGTAATTTTAAGGCTTTCAGTTGATCAAAAATACATATGCTGTTTAATTTATCCAAAGTACTCCTTTTTTTAATCTGTAAATATGCAGATACTGACGATTTTGCCTGTTGTTCCACATCAGCACACCATGCAGATAAACATTATTGTATCACATTTGCTCTGTTCTCCTAAACACTGATACATCTCTTCCTACACCAGATTGTGATCTGCTGTATCACTTTAAAAAGGATTGTAGCTGAAGGTGCGAAATAATGACAGAAAATGATCTGTCACACCGAGCTACACAACAAGGGCCAATACTCCAAAAACGTCACAACAAATTTCTCTTCATATCCAGTGTGTGCTTGAGCAGACCCACAGGACAGACGGAAATGGGAAGCTCTTGTGCCGAAATTATGTTTTCTGCATTCCACGAGTGGCTCCCCTCCGAATTCATTATGCTGCTCTGTTTCTGATATAACCGTGCTGTCTCAGAGCGGAATATTTGTTTACAGCTCGCTCGACAAACAAGTACACTGTTCTTTTGGACACTTTGAGTCTGGTTAACCCCACAGTGTAGATTTGATTATCTCTAAAGCAGAAGAGCCAGGATTACAACGGCGAGTTTGACTTTGGAATGAAAGGTCAGTCATGCAATGCTGTGATTTCAACCAGAACTGTTTTAGTAAACCTAGTGTTTGCAGGTTTTATCCTAAAAAGAGCATTTCTTTTCCAACGGATTCACGTCAACAAGTCGCACATTCAGTCCGTTCGCAAACACACATGCCCACACAACCATATACTGTACAAGCATCTGTGACCCCTTGTTCAATTTTAGCCTTACATGTGCCGTATCAGAATAGCTTCCTTATCGTTTTCATTCCAGAGTTCAGAGCACCTTGGAAGGAGATTGATGGCAGGTTTATAAATGGTTTCCTCAAAAAGTTTGGACGTTTATTTATAACAGGAGTTTCTCTGTTGTGCTGTTCTGCTGCTCGGCTTTATTGTTCTTGTGTAAGTCAGATTGGTCGAGGTCAGAAACGCCTGAGGCAATAACACAGTCCCCGGAGTCCGACCGTGCCGTGACCTAATTTAAAATAGTTTGCGGTTTATCTGTGAGCCAAAGTAAAGTCTATGAGGTTTAAGAATAAATCGTTCACTATGTTTGTATTCATCAGAATTAAATAAATTATATTTACATGCAAAAACTGTTTATATTACATATATATATATATTTATTTATTTATTTTAATTATATATTTGAATACACAAATATACATGCTCCTTATTATAATAAATTATTAAATATTCAAATAGAAAACAGTTATTTTAAATTGTGTTTATTTAAATTGTGTGTTTATATATATATATATATATATATATGTATATATGTATATATATATATATATATATTTATATATATATATATATATATATATATATATATATATATATATATATATATATATATATATAAACACAATTTAAAGTAACTGTTTTCTATTTGAATATTATAAAATGTAATTTATTCCTGTGATGCAAAGCTGAATTTTCAGCAGCCATTACTCCACACATGATCCTTCAGAAATCATTCTGATATGCTGATTTAGTGCACAATTATTATCAATTATAAAATTATTGTAGCTCGGTTATTGAAAATGGTCCTTATTATAATTTTTTTTTTTTTGGAAACTGATACTTTTTTTTTGTATTTCTTTGATGAACAGAACGTTCAAACAGCATTTATTTGAAATATACATTTTTTGTAACATAAATGTCTTTACCGTCACTTCTGACTAATTTAACGCGTCCTTGGTGAATGAAAGCATTAATTAAAAGCATTTCTTTCTTTGTTTCTAAATCCTACGTACCTCCGACTTTTGAATGGTAGTTTCTGGGAAAGTATTAAGCAGCAAATACAGTTTTCAACAGTGAGGATAATAAGAAAAGTTTCCTTTAACCGGTAATAATATTTCACAATATTACAGTTTTTACTGTATTTTTCAACAAATTAGTCAGCATAAGAGACTATTTTTTATACATTTTGGCAAAAAATTAATTATATACTGTATGTGGAATAGAGTATTTTCACATTTCAAAAATATATCCTGCTCTAACAGGCCAAAGGCAATTTTTACCCCTAGTTTTTCTCATTTCCCCTTGCAGAAGGCATTTCTTACACGTCGGAATGAAATTTTAACAAGTCGAATTCATGCATTCCTCTTTCCACCATGAAGTGTAATTCACAAACTAATGAATAATTAGAATCTAATGAATAATGAGAAGTTAAAAAATGGTTGCAGATTGCTTGTATGTTTGTTTGGGGGTTGTAATCCTCACAGTACTGAAGTGGGTCTGTGTGAGATCTCTCAGCTCCTGCCGTCCACAAGATAAACATCTCAACAGCGCCGTGTCCATTTACAAGACTCTAGGGTGACTGTGGGATGCCACAGAATAGAACACACACACACACACACACAGAGCGGGGACAATCTGACGTGTGGCTAGTTGGAGTCAAGGCTGTATTCTCCTCGGGGACTTTGTTTCTTAGGAAAGATGGTTTATTTTGTCATCTTTCCGCTCTCTTTTTCTTTTCTTTCTGCGGTCTTTTTGAGCAGAGGGGCCCTTAAATGTATTAAAGCCCATCAAAGAGTCTCTCAGACAAAATAAGAAAGGCACAGTGGCAAAAGGACACGCGAGCCTTTGGCTTTGAAGAAGAGAGAGGGGACGCGGTCGATGCTGACCAAAATTTGATCCCAGTAGTTACCCACAATCCTGGGCTTAGGAAGAGGGGTTTACTGATTGGCAGAGAGTTGTGGCATCTGCCAATGTAGATATAGAGCAATGCTGACAGGAGACACGTGTCAGGGAATATATACACTGTTTCTTCTTTAAAAAAAATGTAAAAATCATGCAGACTGTCCTCGGTGGACAAGTTTTCCCTTTGAGATTATATATATGCAACTCCATAATTGTTCTTAACTGCTGTAAACATTGTTAAATTACAAAAAAAAAAAAAATCTAATGTATTTTAAAATAAATGATAATTATTATATCAATAACAATTTAGATTATTACTGTTGAATTATATATATATATATGAATATATATGTGAATAACTTCCATTTTTTATCCAGAAAGGGAACAGAAAATAGAGAATATGAAATGAGAAAATGAATAAAAAATCTATCTCTTTACAGAGACATCAATTTCAGGTATCAAGGGTTATAAAACCTTTTCAGATTAAAACAAGGTCTCTTTATTTCTGTCTCTGTACTTAAGAGTGAAAAATATAATTAATATTTTAAAAACAGTCTTTTCTTATTTAATAGCAAAGAGTCTGAATTGCAGATTAAATGCTCCATTGGAATCTTATTACAGGCTTCATTTTCAAATGAGCTTTGACAATTTTAAAGAGTGATTAATCAGACCTAATATAATGTAAATGAATGTATTAAAGAAGTTTACACAAAGGTTGACCCTGAGCTGATATGCACTATAAATATCAGGAGGGTGTAGGAACAGATCAAAGGCAGCCCTGCAGACTCCTTTCCAAGGCTTTCTCTAAACCTTTAAAAATTCAGCAACACGTACTTCACGAAGCCACACTTTGATACAGATCTAGCGCTAAACGCCTGTGCTAAGTCTCTCATTCTTAATAAAGCACCTCAAACAAAGTACCAGGAGATACAGTTTCCATTTAAAAGAGTCTTGCCTTAATTAAATCTTAAATCGAGTCTTTGTTCTAATCTTAACTGTTTCATATTAGCTTTGAAAGATACATTAGACGATTTTGTTTTTCCCATAAACAGAAATAGCTGCTTTGTTGCATATTCATCCACTTATGCATTGTTTATTGCAATCCCTTGTGTTCCTGTGTTTGTTCTCGTATGTAATCAATGCTTATCAGAAAAGTCCTTAGAGATATTCTGTCACATAATTAATACAATATGGCGTTCTTTAGAGGAAACAAACTATCCCTACTGCTTAGGATAGGGAGACAGAACTGTGCTATTCATTAAAAACCAAAAAGAGGCCACATTCTAGACTTTTCTAGCATTTCATCCAAAGCCCATGTTTAATGAAGTCACAGTTCTTTACACTGTAATTTTGTTTTATACAGTAGCCTTCAACTCTTAACAACCAAACAAGCTGTTTGACTACTGTAGCTTTAATACATCCATATATAAATTACCTCTGTTATGACAGGTTCAATGCAATGCACTAAAACACTAAGAAAACCTTTTCAATGCATACAGTAGCAATGCAAGACAACCACACAAAACATCCCAGGAACTGCATTAAAAAGGTGTTGAAAAGTCACAAATAACCCATTAGAAACTCACAGCAACCCCCTGGCAACCACCCACAACAAACATTTGAAAAACTGCACTACAGTGCACAAAGAAATTCTCTCTCTCTCTCTCTCATTTCCGGTGTGAGCGTGAGTGTTCGGAGCGGTGTGTTTTTGCGAGTGAGTGTTTCTCTTTATTTTTCTGTTTTACTGTTTGTCTCTTTTTTCTCTTGGTTTTGCTGTTTGTTTGATTTGGAGCCGCAGGGTTTTTTTTCCCCCTTTGTGCGGCTATGGCGGAGGCGCGAGCTGGTTTTTGAAATAATCTCACGCGACGTCATGGTGTTAAAGTGGCGTCTGCGGTGAGTGTTGAAGATTGTTGTTTGGCTATGGGAGAGGTTGTTGGGCATGATAGTATTTTGTCAGCGTCCAAAATGAATACTGTTGTTGTTGTTTATTTGAGTTTGGTGGAAAAGGCAAATTAGTTAGTGGAGACAGGTATTGTTGTAAACAACCTCTTCACACCTGTTCTTCCACTTTCAATGCCTTCAAAAAAGGTTACTTTGTCTAATATTCCATCTTTTGTTTCTGATGATATACTGGTTAAGATTTTGTCCCACTATGGAAAGCTGGTTTCACCCATTAAGAAGATCCTTTTTGGTACTACTTCACAACTGTTAAAACATGTGGTCTCATTTAGGAGATTTGTCTATATGATCTTGAAAGACAGCGAAGAACTTGACTTGACTCTTAATATTAAAGTTGACAACTTTGACTACGTGTTCTATGCATAGACTGTATAAAAACATGGACGTAGTGTCCGTGACGTCACCCGTAGACTCCTGAAGAGAGTTTTTGAAGCCTAAAGTGTGTAGAGCGGGCCGTCGCCATCTTGGCAGCGTGTCACCGCGCGACTCTCCCGGACAATCAAAAATGGGCAAAAAGGCGGGAGCTAGTTGCTGTAGCCACGCCCACCTAGCGCGACGGCAGTGTCAGCAGCGGCAATCCACCTGTCACTCAAGTGGCCACGCCCTTAATTATGCAGAACTTTAAGTCTTAATATAATTTAAACGGATGAGTTATAAAAAAATTCACCCCCCTCACAGTTGTCATGAAGGGCAAAATTAGCCAGAGATGGGACCAAGTCACACATGTGCAAGTCTCAAGTAAGTCTCAAGTCTTAACCTTCAAGTCTCAAGTAAGTCCCAAGTATTTTTTTCTTGGGCAAGTCAAGTCAAGTCAAGTCACAAGTTATGTCAAGTCAAGTCAAGTCCTGTAGTAAGTCAAGTCAAGTCCAAGTCAAGTCACCTTATTATTGTAATTTTACCTGCAGAATCTGATCTTAATAAAGTTAAAAGACAAGATATAAGTAACAGTAAATTAAAATAATTTGGATTTGCATTGTAAATACTCATGTTCAGTAAAATACATCATGGAATCAAACAAAATTGTAACTTCATAAAATTATTTATTTTTCACTTCTGCCAACAGAAATGTTTTACATTTTCAACATTGAGTCCATAAAACAAATAACAGCTAAACATCCAACAGACTCCTCTCTGAACGCCCCCCTCTCTCTCTCAAACGACGTGACGTGACATGACATTCGGCCAAGTATGGTGACCTGCATAATGAATTTGTGCTCTGCATTTAACCCATCCGAAGTGCACACACACAGAGCAGTGAACACACACACACACACACTGTGAAAACACACCCAGAGCAGTGGGCAGCCATTTATGCTGCGGCGCCCGGGGAGCAGTTGGGGGTTCGATGCCTTGCTCAAGGGCACCTAAGTCGTGGTATTGAAGGTGGAGAGAGAACTTTACATGCACTCCCCCCACCTACAATTCCTGCCGGCCCGAGACTCAAACTCACAACCCTTCGATTGCAAGTCCGACTCTCTAACCATTAGGCCACAACTTCCCCTCAAACACAGTTTACATACAACATTAAACTTTCTTACATTTCTCCTCTCTCTCTCTCTCTCTCTCTCTCTCTCAAGTTCAAGTTGCTTTATTGGCATGACATTTGAGTTACAGTATTGCCAAATTTAGCATTTAGATACAGAATAAAATATGATTACAATAAAATACAATAAAAATAGCAGCAGCAGATATTTCTAATATTAATAATAGTAATTATATACAATTAAGAATATCAAATAGAACAGTTGAATATAATAAATTATCCCTTTCGTATGGTGTGTATGGTGTATAAATATTTAGCAGCTATTGTGACTGCCGTCTCATTCTCTCCAAGTATATAGAGTAGTTTCTCTGAGTCATTTAGAGACAAGAATGAAGGATTCAAAGCTTCAAACTGTGGGAAGAATGTTTCTCTTGTAGTGCTGAATTTGGGACAGACAAGAAGGAAGTGTTTCTCATCCTCTGTTTGATTCAGCTCACAGTGTTTGCCTCTCTTCTCTCGGTAGCCAGGATCTTTTATGTCTACCAATCTCTATTTCCAAATCATGATCACGGAGTCGATATTTTGAAAGGATTTGTCTTTCTTTTAATTGCTTGAGTGATAAGTTATTTGCCAGTTTTGTGGTTCTGTTTAGGGCCGAATAACACTGGAGTTTGGTTTGGAGCGCAAATTCATTTTTTCATTTTTCATCATAATTATACTTCAGATTTTTGTCAATTAGTTTCTGAATGTTGGGGTTGTGATTGGAGTCAGACTCAGTTTGGGTTTCCTTCATCAGGTGAAGCACGAGTGTGTCTCTCTCTCTCTCTCTCACACACACACACACACACACAATCTCTCTCTCAGAGTACATCCGTAAGTCATTACCTCTATTACAAGGTATTGCACTTGCAAAATATAAGATTCGAGAGTCTTGTCTGCAAGCCGAGCACGATGTGGCCTATCCCACCATGTATGCGCCACCGGTATGCGCGCTCATAATGGAAGCAACGCGGTCGCGACGCGCACGCGGTGAGACACGCACGACGCCTCAGGGGCGCAACTGTCAGAGCGCTTTGGAAACAAGGAGAAAGCGGCGCAACTAGCGATTTCCACGCGTTTTTAGGCGCGAATTATTGACGACAAAAGCGATGACCCTCAGTACCCCTCAAGCTGAGATGTTGATGTGATGTGATATCTGATCTAAGTCTGCGTAAGGTAGAGAGGGCATGACTGATGATAGTGTCCTGGTCCAGTCATGACAACGCGATTCTCAGCCTGCGCTCCAGCTGAGTAATCAATTTTATTTAAAAAAAAATAATTTATATATTTTATATTCAAACTGAAAACATAATGTGATTAACACTCAAGTCATTCAAGTCATCGTGTCTCAAGTCAAGTCAAGTCCCGAGTCTTTAACTTCCAAGTCCGAGTCAAGTCTCAAGTATTTTATTTTTTGTCAAGTCAAGTCACAAGTCATAAAAATAGCGACTCGAGTCGACTCGAGTCCAAGTCACCAAGTCACAAGTCCCCATGTCTGAAATTAGCTATTTAAACCAAAATCATTTTTTGAACCAGGCTGTAAACATGTTTTTTCCTGCTGTAAAGTTGGGCATTTTAACATGGGGAGTCTATGGGACTGACTCCCTTTTGCAGCCAGCCTCAAGCGGCCAGTCGATGAATTACAGTTTTAGTCACTTCCTTATTGGCCTCACGAGAGAGAGCAGGAGGTTGGCGCTGTCACAACCGATAAGATGAAGTGCTTTAATTGTGGGGGGAGGGGCCATCTAATTCGGGCTTGCCCTGAAAAGAGTAAAGAAGATCGTCCATCAACTGATGATCAAAGGGAGACTAATCTAAATAATGATAATGAGGAGGAAAGGGTAGAGGCAGGACCCTCCAATGCTCCCTTTTCAAATGTTAAAAATTTGACTATTGTGGAAATTAATAGAAGGGTGTTTGAGGCTCAGCATGCGGCATTAGATGCAGATGTATCAGTAGTGTCCTTGCAGGAAGGTGGGATGGAGGCTACTACTGTAGTGAGTGAAGGAACTAGGTTTTCCACTAGTGAGTCTGTTTTGAAAAGGGATGAAAGTGACCATGTGAAATGGCAGCGATTTGGAATTTGTGATGAGGCTGATCTAGAATCAGATAAAACCGAGTTCAAAGTTCCAATTAAAAGGAATAGTTCAAGTGAAGCTCAAAGTGTGAAGCAGAAAAAAACAAACGTGACTGATGATGAGGACAAAGAAGGGATGGAAAGTGGCAATGAATCTTCTGATTCAAGTTTCAGTTTGTCTTAAAGTGATTTATCCAGTCGTAGTTACGAGGTAGAAGACATTAAACTTTTCCTTAGGGCAACAAAGAATAAGAGAGGAGTACGTGTCTCTGAATATTTTCCAGACATAAAACAATTTGTTGATAAAACCAGGGTGTTTATGGCTGATAATTTATTCACAAATAAGGAGATTTATCGGTTAAAGAAAATTGTAAGAAATTTAAACTCTGATCGTGTTAATGAAAATAGTTAAAAAGCCTCGAGCGAATAGTTATGGGTTTCTAGGTTTGTTTTTAACAGTATTTGCTTTTACTTTATTTCCTTCTTTTTTTCAGAAATGAATGAAATCAATATTGCCTCCTTAAATATTATTGGGGCGAGAGATTTTAAGAAAAGAATGGGAATTTATGAATTTGTGAAGCAAAATAAGTTAGATGTGATAATGTTGCAGGAAACTCATAGTGATACAAATAATTGTGATTGGGCTAGAGAATGGGGTGGTTTTTCGTTTTTAAGTCACAATACTTCACTTAGTGGTGGAGTAGCCATTCTTTTTGCAAAAAAATTCAACCCACATTCCTTTCAAGTAGAAGAAATAGTAAAAGGTAGACTTTTAAAAATAAGAGCAAGCTATGAAAAGAATGTTATTGTATTTATTTATGTGTAATGCCCAGTCTCAGCAATAGAGAGAATGGTGTTTTTTAAATATCCTATGCTCTGTTTTACAAAAATGTAATCAAGAAGACTTTTTATTCTTGGGAGGTGATTTCAATTGTACTGAATCTAAGATAGAAATCACTTAGAGCCTCATATGCCTTCTAGAAATCGATTGATTCAAATTGTTAAGATGCCTGACTTATGTGATGCTTGGAGACGTTTAAAGGGTACACAAAAACAATACACTTGGACTCATGTGTGTGATAAAGTAATTTCTATGGCAAGGTTAGACAGATTTTATGTTTTTAAACATCACTGCAATATCATAAGGGACTGTCACATTGTACCTGTTAGTTTTTCTGATCATTGTATGGTCAAATGTTCATTGTTTATTAATCTTTTGAAACCCAAAAGTGCTTATTGGCAGTTAAACACTGCTTTATTAAGTGACAGACACTTTAAAGAATTGTTTAATTTCTTTTGGGCTGATTTTAAAACCCAGAAAGGGTGTTATAGCTCTGTACAACAATGGTGGGATGTAGGAAAAACTCAAATTAAGCAGCTCTGTTTACAGTATACTCAAAACATCTCTACAGAGACTAATTTTAAAATGAGTATCTTGGAGGCTGATATTCTAAAACTCCAAGAATTGGCAGAGTCTACCGGTACAAGAGGATTTGTAGATTTGCTATTAGATAAAAAAACACAATTGGCAGATCTACTTGGTTCCAAGACACAGGGGGCTTTGGTCAGGTCGAGATTCCAAAGTATAGATCAAATGGATGCTCCAACAAAATTATTTTTTAATTTGGAAAAAAAGAATGGTCAAAGCAGAGCTATTCATGCTCTACGATCTGACTCTGGTATTCTCTTGACAGATCTTTCGGAAATTCGTCAGAGGGCAGTTATCTTTTATAAAGATTTATATAAAAGTGAGGTTACCATAGAGCAAGAAAATGAGGGTGAGTTTTTCTTTGAAAACTTACCTCAGGTCAGAGAGCTGCACGGGTCCGATTTTGTAAATCCGCACCGCCCGTACCCGCAGTGCTTAAAACCGCATCCGACCCGTTTTCCGACAGCAGCACTAATTAAAATCCGCACCCGACCCGACCGGCTTAAAATAGAACCGACACCCGACCCGCACCCGAAATCAAATCAGTTAAGCCAATCACATTAGACACACTTTTTTTGAATTTTATTGCCAGGTCATACAGAAGTTATTTATGGAAAACTCTTTTTAAAAGATATTCGTTTTTTATACATTTTATCTTAATTTTAAGCAATGTTTTATCAATCAATTGCCCGTATTTAATAAATAAGAAGCAAATATATAGCAGACAATGTAATAACCTTAGTGTAATTGACATAATTACTAAAAAAAAAATTTTGCTACCTAAAAGTTAAATGCATTTTCTAAAAATTTATATTTCACGTTTTTACTGCAAATGTCGAAATACGTGCTCTTTGGTCCATCAGTGCTTGAGTCATATTAGAGTAAAATATCTCATAATAAAATACAAAATTGACTGATTTATGAATGCATAGTTCTCATCAGTCGGGAATACAGATAAACGCTTTCATTTGTTGTATTTTTGATCCTGAAAGGAAACAGAACAACAAAAGAGCGAATCATACCACCG
Organism: Carassius carassius; assembly: GCF_963082965.1. NCBI lineage: Eukaryota > Metazoa > Chordata > Actinopteri > Cypriniformes > Cyprinidae > Carassius > Carassius carassius. Next base: position 6,593,529 of record NC_081802.1, on the reverse strand, counting down.
TCTGAGGTTGTGCTTCAAGTCGAACGCACCCATTTTTAAATCGTTCACAGCTGAGCATCGCGAGAGGCGGATCTGCGCCAGAGCGCACATGTGAATGAGCTGCACAAAGTCATTTTCAGATGCAATAAAAAAACAACAACCCTGGATAGCCTAGATTAGGCCCATATTCACAAATGTGTTAGCTATGGAATGAAATATCTGATATTCCGATTGTCAAATACATGCAAGTGGAAGTGTATTGTTGTTTAAACACCTTTATAACGATCGCTTTAGTTGAGCTGTATGCGCGATATAATTTTATGACACAAATTTTAATATAGGCTTAAATCAAACACATTTTAATTCAGATTCTATATATATATATATATATATATATATATATATATATATATATATATATGCGTGTTTAGACCCGCGTTTCCCCTGTGTCCGACCCGACCCGCACCCGTATCCGACACAGTTGGATATTTTTCACCCGTTTCAGCCAAATTTGCGGGTCACCCGTCGGGTACCCCGTGCAGGACTCTACCTCAGGTGCCTGAAAACATCAATACTGACATTTCTGGTCCTCTGAGTATGAGTGAGCTACAGAAAGCACTTCTTGGGATGGTGTCCGGTAAAACACCAGGCATCGATGGTATACCAGTGGACTTTTACAAGTCTTTTTGGTCAACAATAGGAGAGGATCTCCTGGAAGTGTTGAATATCAGTCTGGCAAGGGGTAAGCTGCCTCAAAGTTGCCGAAGAGCTGTGTTGACCCTCCTACCGAAAAAAGGAGATTTTGGAGATATAAGGTGTTGGCGTCTAGTTTCTTTGCTCTGCAGCGACTATAAACTCTTATCAAAGGTTTTAGCTAATAGACTAGCTAATGTAATGGACAGTGTTATTCACCCTGACCAAACCTACTGTGTCCCAGGTAGGTCAATTTTTGACAACATTGCTTTTGTTCGTGATCTTATTGAAGTCTCCAAGATGTTAAACATAAAATGTGGTTTTATTTCGTTAGATCAAGAAAAAGCTTTTGATCGGGTAGAACACTGTTTTCTGTGGAAGGTTCTATCTGCTTTCGGTTTTAGTGGGAATTTTATACATTTTATAAAAGTCCTTTATAGTGATGTTGAGAGTATTTTAAAGATATTAGAGTTTTAAAATCAAACATTTTAAAAGAGAACATTACATCACAGTTGTTTAAACCAATGAGCATTAAGCTGTGTCGTCAGCAAGTCGTTTCCCATCGTGCTATTGATCAGCGCAGTCGGTGGAGAGCAAACTGCGCCGACTGCAGAATCCAACACGTGCGCCTTGCGCTCGCGAGAGATTTTTGACATACGTCAGCATGACATCAGAGCAAAGCGGACGTAACTCGGACACTTTTCTAACCGGCATGCATCTCACGCTGATCACCAGTGATCAGTTCTGCGCAGATTTTGCTCATCTCAAACAATCCTAGTACCTCCACAATAGTACCTGGTCGTCATAGCTCTGCTGCAGGAAACTGTCGTGACATAATCTTCTACACGACACACAACCGCTACCCACACACACAGGACAATGGAGGAAATCGAGTGTAAGAATGAAACACCTCCTTGTTTGACCACAGCGTATTCTTCCGAGTACACATTCTCTGGCCAAACTATTTAAAAATGCTGGGGTTATTCAGGATACACCGTCTGGCGCGTGCAATGATGATGCAGTGAATAGTGATGATTCTGTCTGACCAATCAGCAGTCTGCGTGTTTTCACGTCATATTTTAGTATCGCCTCAGCTCAATCAGAACCTCGCCGGAGGTGATACGAAAAAAAAGTACCTGGAAGTAGGTACGAGTACAACTTTTACACAGTGGAAAACCAAACAAAGTGAGTCGAGGCAATGCGAGTCGAGCTGGTACCATGTAGTGGAAAAGCGCCATAACATAGCAACATAAACTGCATAGCAATGCCCTGGCAACCACCCACAACACCACATTAGCAAAGATGTGACTGCTAGAACAGACTGCACAGCTGCATAGCAACGCCCTGGCAACCACCTATGACACAGCATTAGCTAAGACTAATCAAAACTGCATAGCAACACCCTAGAAACCACTCACTTGTGGAGCAGGTTAGCAACATGCTAAAAATATTCTGAAAACATTAACAACTGCATAGCAACACCCTGGCAGCAACTCACAAAATATAGGGAATCATGCAACAATCTAGTTCAAAATGTTTTATATTTATTAAACTATTTATTTATATTAGAACATCAAACTATTTTATTTCAACAGAGCAAAATATCTATTATATCCTCTTAACTCATTGTCACAATGCTGTATTTTTCTCTTTGTAATGCACACTAGTTTCTCTGCTCTAAACACAAGCCCTCTCGGTCTACAACACCATGACGCCATCTTGGATTTTATTGGTTATCATTCTCCATCCATGAGTAACGTCTCAGATTAATGACCTCACTATCCGGCTGTCCCTTTCTGATTGCCTCACCAAGGCCACCCATAACAGAGCCATTTGGACGTACGGGAATTGGAGCCCTGGCCCATCATGCCTTCAATAACGACGAAACCAAACAATAGTATGAGAAATAAAATGAGAGATGGGGGAGATAATGAAAAACTGGATTGCCCATGAGGTGCCGGTAGTAATTCTGTCCCAACGAGAACAGCCAAGGGATTCAAGCCACAGATAATCGCTTAAATACCCGCAAAATAAAAGATTAACTAAACACGTCAGGGCTTGATTATTGAAGAGCTTAATTACCATTATGTTTCAGTTCTGGATGACTCTGCAGCAGTTTGAACTCATTTCGATGAAGAAAAGAGGGAAAGGCCTCCCATTTGAAAGACATAAAACAGCATTCAGAAAGCATTTAACCTTGGTAATATGACATATTGAAACAAAAATATTCGACTGGAAACAGCCTTCACAATGCATTTAACCTTGGTAATGTGACATATCGAAAAACAAAAATATTAGACTGGAAATAATTAAGGATAGTCTTAGTTTAGCCATCAGGATTTGCTTGGATCCTAAAAAGCAGGGTGTGAATTTACATCAGTCATTCAGAGGTAGATAAAATAGATGAATTCTCTTTAGAAAATAAAACTCTTTGCCATAACCTTGCAGGTCAGTGAAACGATGGTGTGTAAACATACTAAAAAGTGGTACATTGAATGTTTTATTTCCATATCGCTGAACATATGCATATAACTGCCCTTCATTCCACAGCAAGCCATTCAATTGAGTTTGTCAATCTGTCTGGAGAAGATTTAGAGTCTGTTCACACAAAACATGCTTTTGCGTTCAGATGACAGATGAAGGACAATAGAATGTAACAGAATCACAAAATGTAGTAAGATTTATGCTTACAACAAGAAAAACTATCTGTCGACATGGGACAGGAAAAATTGATGAGAAAAAATTGAAGATAAGTCTTAAGTTCTTGCACAATTTTGCTTCTCAAGGAAATTTAAATGTTGTAAGATCTTTTTACTGGAAAACAATATATCTTCTACACTGAAAAAAAATCTGTTGCAGAATCAATTTTCATTTAGAAATTGCTAGTAAATTCAACAAACATTTAAACAGAAAAGGCAAGTAACATGTTTTTCAGTTAAAAATGAAATTTTCAAATATAAATATTATTTTCTTGAAATACACCTTCAAATTTACTTCAGACTTAAATTGCTATGATGTAGCAAAATGCCTTGCACTAGAATTGTATAGATCATAAACATGATTAATTGCATTAATTTTCATCACATTATTTTCATAAAATTCATCGAAATGTTACACAGACAGCCGTAACATAAATGTTCCTGAAATCCAACGTGACATGAATTAATTTAGCGAGCCTGTGGGATTCTGCACCCTGAAGGTTGGCAAAATTTTCATTACAATATGATGCAATCGCTTTGATCCAAAGCTTGGATTTCCTCATCATTTTAAACCACTATAAACTCAAAGGCTGAAAAGCATGTTAAAGACACAATGCTTTCAATCTCCTCCAGACCTTTCTGAATGGAAGTGCACAGTTTGATTCCTGTGTGACTGTTACGATCAACAGCCGTTCAGTATACTGGATATTACAAACATGCAGCAAAGAAGATATGGTAGCTTCAGTAAAACACACAAAAATGTTACCATTTCACATTGTTAATGAAATTTTTTTTTTTATTTTTTAAATGCGTGTCTTTGTCTCTTCACATTGGATCTCTAAGTAAATTCCACCGTGAGAACAGAGAGTGTTTCACCCAATTTCCCTCCTGCTGAGTGTGAGGCTTTGAGGAGAGAATTAACTGTGACAGTTGCTAAATCCCGTCTTCGTCAAAATTCACGTTTTGATCTTCAGTGTTACTGGCTGATGTGTCATGTAATGATGACTACTGACCAAATTCTGCAACAATAACATATTCAGGGGCTCTAAAATGTATTAAGTCACACTTAAAATGTATGAATGTCACTGCATTAGATATAAAATATTAATCTCAGTTACAAGAACTAACTTCTTAATGGCAATTCTCTAATTTACATTTAACTAAATGGTACCGAAGTGACTTTTAGTGGATGCAGCCAGTTTATTACAGAAACATATCTGACAACAACCAGTGCCTAAATATTTTTAACTCATCCATTTATATTATATTAAGTCTTGAAGTTCTGCATAATTAATGGTGCAGCCACTTGAGTGACAGGTGGATTGCCGCTGTTGTCACCGCCGTCGAGCTAGGGGTGCGTGGTTTCAGGTACCAGCTACTGCCTTTTTGCCTATTTTCAATTATACAAGGATGACGAGCGGTGATGCGCAGCCAAGATGACGATGGCTGGCTCCGCCCACTTTTGGCTTCAAAAATACTCTTTAGAAACCTATGAGTGAGGTAACATTCAGCCAAGTATGGTGACCCATACTCAGAATTCGTGCTCTGCATTTAACCCATCCAAAGTGCACACACACAGAGCAGTGAACACACACACACACTGTGAACACACACCCAGAGCAGTGGGCAGCCATTTATGCTGCGGTGCCCGGGGAGCAGTTGGGGGTTCGATGCCTTGCTCAAGGGAACCTCAATCGTGGTATTGCCGGCCCGAGATTCAAACCCACAACCCTAGGGTTAGGAGTCAAACTCTCTAACCACTAGGCCACGTGTTCCCCTGTGACGTCACGGACATTACACCCATGTTTTTATACAGTATATGGTTCTGACACATACATTTGCTTTTTTCCCAACATTTTAGGGTAATTTAGGACCGTGTTTACGAGGTAACTCGCCATAACCGAACATTTTAACATAATTGTGTGTGTTTTTCTCTGCTGAAAACACGTGGAAAGCCGAACGCGCAGACTTTCAAACTCCATTTGACAATCAACTTTGTCCAGTCTCTGTGCTATTTCTCACTAGAAGATATGACTGATAGCACGGTCATTATACTCGTTTAAACTAGAGTTGTGGATATCTTATAATCCCATCACACGAGCGCTTGTCGGTGAGTGTCTTCCTTTTCTTTCTCGGATGTGAAACAACGGCCTGGGCCAGTGTTTCCACCTTGTGGACAAACTAGTTAGAACAAAAACAATTTGAGGCATGTGCTCGACTATTCCCCCAGGCCGGATGAAGATGATTGGCGGGCTGGATTAGGCCTGAGGGCTGCCAATTGAATAGCCCTTCTATACATGGTAGATAACATTTACAGTATACCCTTGAGGTCTATTTCCAGCTACATTATTTCAACATCTGTGGGATTGACTTATATCATGTAATCATTCATGAATGTCTTTAAATCCCATGCTGAGAGAATTATTAGGTCTAAAATAGCACTCAGTAGGGTAATACTGGGTAATAATGTTGTCAGTCCTAGTTCCAGAAGTTTACCTGAATGATAGATGTGGAGGCCATTTATTGTCCCATAAATCCACTCAGCAGGAGCAATTTCGACGGTTTCTAACTACTGAGGCGTATGTTTCCTGCTGTCACCTGGATGTCTGCATTTATGTTTTAGTGCAGCAAATACTAGTAATTTTGACAGCTCTTGTTCGTAAGGAGGATGTTCAAAGTGTTCTGTAGCTTTTAAAAGTCCATATTCATAGCGTCATGATAGGTGTTTATTAACACTGCTAATTATATTTTATTGGAACAATTAGCTTCACCACAGTGCACCTGAACTAATACTAATGTGAAAATGTTCAAAACAAAATTGTATGACCTTGACATAACTTTAAATTCCAAATCGTATACTTGATCATCATTGTAATATAAATAATTTTTTTTTTAAGTCTTACAATTTTGCCATGTTGTTCACCATCATTATGAGTTCTCACAAGATTGTGTTGGTGGATTTGTCAACTTACCACTGTTTATCGGCAAACCTCCAAAATAAATGATGCTCAGTTTCCTAAAGTTACCCACATTTCCCAAACATTCTATCTGCCACTTATCACAAAAACAAAAGTGATATAAAATATAATGAAAAATTTAATGAAAATATCTCAACAAATTGCTTTCGTCCCTTATTACATATTTGATACACTCAAACATCAAAGCAATTTCTGTGGTTCACAGCTATAGCAATGTATCCCTTGTGAAACTTGACTAAACAATTTCTTACAAAAATATGTGATAACTGGTTGCTTGGCAGCCTAAAGTTTAAATAGTTAGCATTCCTGGTGTATGAAAAGAGTGTCAAATAAAGAGACTGATGACTCAACTTTTCACCATATCACTTAAAAACTAAGGTACAATAATCAAAGACGTGTAGTAATAATGCTGCAAATCTGTATCAGGTGCACTGTCAAACTCTGTTTCTCCAAGTCAGACCCCTATTAGGTTTTTTAGTTCACGAAAATCTCACAGTATACTTATTTTTGTTGATTATGTGAAATGAGACCAGCATCTTGAATGAAGGGAACTCACTCTTTCATATTCCTACAATCTCTGGGCTCATCGAGACAGCTCTCAACTGTATAATCATCTGCTAAACATTGAATAAAGCTAGCTAGCTTGGTTTAAACTGTCTAAATCATCGTCACGAGCCACAGGGTTTAATTTGGTTTTGTTTGTGTATGTTTATTTATTTATTTTTTTGACTCTCAAAGCCGTGATTCCCATACACTTACATTATATGACTGACAGACTGCAACGGTTTGAGTTAAAAATCGTAGTTGGTTTGAAGCTACAAAGTCAGCTACATCTTGGATGCCCTGGGGGTAAGAAGATAAACATCACATTTTTATTTTTGGGTTAACTATCCCTTTAACATGGCTCAGTTTTAGTATGTAACAGCCAAGTTTTACCATCTAATCTATTTCTTGTAAATAAAATCAAGTCCCGCTCTACATTTTTCTTATTGAAATCCAGTTTAACATGGAAGTATGTGATATTGGCATTTTACAATGACTTTAAATGGGCGGCTTGCTACATGCTTTAATTGTTAACAATAACCAAACAACCTGAGAAAATGGACTAGGTTGGCAGCTTCATTATATGAAATATGTTTTTGCATCAAAACGTGGGTTCTTTGTACTCGTGCAGACACCGTGCAGGTTTCTCACACTGTTCTAGCAGGTCACCGCATTGCTCAGTTAATTAATCTGGTTATCGGTGCCCACTTAACATTTTTTATATCACGTTCACAGCTCATTGTGAGGTCCAAGGACAACACACGTGCATACAAATCCGTGGAACCTCAAAGCTGTTTTTTTACTTTCTAAAACTCCTCCATCATGGCTCGTCATTATCACCTTGAATCAGCAGTAAATACTTTTCTTTTGAGATATGCGCTTTAATTATGTTTTGAAAGGCCTTTTTATTCTTATTATGCGTTGCCTACACTACATTTTACTGAACTGCTCCTAAAGCACATGACTATTTTAAATACTCAGCTTTTTAGAATGACAGTGATTTGCTTGGTGGGGAATTTATCTTTCTTCCAAATCAGCAGGCCTGGATGAGCTGTACTTGTTATGTCAAAGGAAGTTGTGAATATAATGACCAAAGAACAACTTGTCTCTTAGACTGGATGACAATGAGATTTTTGGTCTCTTCGTCAAGTGGGACGGAGTGTACAAATGCCAGACGAGAGAGAATAGGAGAAAAGGGGTGTGAAACATTCCATTTAATATGTGACCCCCGCTTCAATAATTTCCAACTGTGGTGAAATCATTCATCATTTTATCCCCTTTAGAACACAGAATCAAATTCCACCCTTGAGTGAAATCTACAGAGCCCAGGCTGCTTTGCATTTTATGATCCTCGGTTTCATGCTAACACAGGTGAAAGGCACATATTTCAACCTGAGAGCCCGAGACATGAGAAGAGACACAGCGGTGAATGAGCTCTGAATTAAATGGATTTTTAAGAGGATCCATAGAAAAGGTAAAGAAATTGATCTTAAATATTTAAAATAAATAATTTCATATGATTTTGATTAAAATTGTATAATTTTTACATTTTATGCTTGACAAAAGTGGTGTAATGGTTAGCACTCTGGACTCTGAATCCGGTGATCCGAGTTCAAATCTCAGTGGGACCTGTTTTAGGGGAAGTCGTGGCCTAATGGTTAGAGAGTCGGACTCCCAATCGAAAGGTTGTGAGTTCGAGTCCCGGGCCGGCAGGAATTGTGGGTGGGGGGAGTGCATGTACAGTTCTCTCTCCACCCTCAATACCACGACTTAGGTGCCCTTGAGCAAGGCACTGAACCCCCAACTGCTCCCCGGGTGCCGCAGCATAAATAGCTGCCCACTGCTCTGGGTGTGTGTTCACAGTGTTTGTGTGTTATCACAAAAGCAGAACATGAATTCCGAGTATGGGTCACCATACTTGGCAGAATGTCATGTCACTTTCAAAATGACCCTGCAATGAGTCGTTTAGACTATGTACTGATGAATTTTTTCTCACATTTTGAGAAAACAGTGTGTAAAAAAGGATATAAAATAAAGATTTTTAAAAAAGTTCTAGTGCAGAGTAATTACTCACCTTTAAAGTTTGGGGTCATTAAGATTTTTTTTAAATGTTGAAAAAAGTCTCTCATGCTCATAAAGGCTGTATTTATTTGATTAAAAATACACTAAAACAGCCATATTGTGAAATATTACTGGCATTAAAAAAACGTCTTTCTATTTGAATATATTTAAAAAATGTAATTTATTCCTGTGATGCACAGCTGAATTTTCAGCATCCAGTCTTCAGTGTCACGTGATCCTTCAGTAATCATTCTATATGTTGATTTGCTGCTCAAGAATGATACTTTATGCATTGTGAATAAATCATATACAGCATATTTAAGTAAATTGTAACCACAGGTTGAGCTTCTTCTTTTTTTTATTTCCTTTTTTTTGGTGCATTTCATCACAAATGATCCAATCACTGGTTTTTAGTAATTAAAAAGTTTGTTTCAAAGCAAAAAAAGAGAGCACTGATTAAAATCAAAACCTAATCTTCTCTCTGCAGTAACAAACATGGCCAGGACTACGCTTTTCATTGGCAGAACTAATTGCATTAAATCAAGGCTACGACCAAAAACCTTTTAGCAGTCTGCATTGAGCCTCCATACAGCATCCATCCATTACTCTCATGTCCAGCTGCACCAAAACGAAACAGCAGGCGTATTTAATATTTACAGGGCACGATGAACCTTTAATAGGCTTGCACAACTCTAAACACATAGATGAGGCCTGCTGCAATATTAATACTACCCGGAATGAAAACAAACAGCGTGATACCACTCTCATTTGTTGAGCCAGATGGGAAGAGCATGACCGTTTAGAGCAAACATGGTCTTTGTGAATACCACAGATGAAAGCATAACCCATACGTAATAAGACACACAAGACTTGTATTTCCAGCTTGGTGACAAGACAGCATGGAAATGGATCTGTAATGGTCCTCAATGAATCAAATAGATTCAGGGAAGATAAATAAAGTGAAACCATTTTTCATTTTTAGGAATCAATATATTGCTTTGATGTTATTGGTGATAAAGTCTCCCATATGAAAGAAATGTAACAAAAGAGTTTACTCAATATAATATCTCAAGTGATGTCTCAACCTGTGCTCAGATTTGCTAAAACAAGGTATAAAAACCACAAATGGCATCTCTTTAATATTTCAATTGTTAAAAAAAATAAAATAAAAAAATGTTCTCTCCAAATTTATTAGAGAAGTTTCTTAATTTCATATGCATCTTCGATTTCGAGATTTTAACAATGTCTCAAACGGTGCTAAGGTTTGGTAAACAACAGAAAATAAAAAAAATAACAAACTTACAAAATAATCTTTATAATATCTCAATAGTTTACTCATAGATAGGAATGAGATTACATGGAGAACAAACTAAAATGTTTCTCCTGAAATCTCATGTTTCTCCTCTCAACATGTGCTCCAGCCTCTAGAAAAGAAAAATCACAAATGAGATAATGAGTCAAAACTACAATACAATGAGATTAAATGGGAGAACAAATGTGGAATCCATTCATAGCGAGACTTCTGCATCTCAATGTTCTTCTGAATAGAAGACCTTAATAATTTAATGTGTCCCAGTGTTTTTAGATCTCAAAAATGTCTCAAATTGTGCTCAGGTTTGCTAAACAATAGGACATGAACATAACAAATGAGATCTCTTTAATATTTCCATTATTTCTCCTAGACAACTAATTAACTGGACTGCTTCTCATATATTTCTCCTGTTATCTGTTTTAGCTGAGATTTCAGAAGGGATCTCGACAGTGTCTCAAACTGTGCTCAGATTTGGTAACTTTAATAAAATAGAAGACGACAAATCTTAATTTCAGAATTTTCAGAAGTTATTTGAATCAGACAATTTGAAATTAAGATTTGCCCAAAAAAAAAACAAATCAAATCTCAATATGAACTCTTCAGTATGAAGTTCTCTTGCGTTCATCCTAATGACTTTTAGAAGAATCTTCTGACAAAAAAGTCACAAAGACCACTGAGAACTCTGCTGAGCAACAAAATGAATTGGTTCTTTACTTGCAGTGAAACAAGCTTTGCCCATTCACATTTACCATTCTTAATCGTAATTACTTTACACTAATACAGACCATAAATTACCTATAAAAGACATTTAGTATGGCGTGAGTAGATTGTTTTCTTCCTTGGATTGAATGCTTCAACTTTTATTATTCTAATTCATAAGTTAATTTAGATGAAAATATATATTTAAGTGAATAAATACAACATTTGGCACAAGGTAGTTCTTTCGAGGACATTTCAGACATTACAACCCTACATTGATCCAGTGTATTTATATAAAGCTGTTACAAATCCCCCTTGACCGAAAACATTTGTCTGTGGAGTCCATTTGGCCAAATTATAGTGACTAATCTGTGGATTCAGGCACTTTCCAAACCCTTCTGAGACTGTGTGAAATTAAGTTGTTTTGTGCGATGGCTCACAATTATAATCAATCAAGTCAGAAGTCTAACGCCACAGCTGGCGTTAAAGTCCCATTTCTTCTTGAAATCAATGCATTAATTGATTATCATCCACGAGCAAGCCATCTCCGCGTTCGCTCACCACTGCGTTTCTGCATCAGTGAACATTCGTGGCCGCAGGTGGCTGTTTTACTCGCCAATCTACCATAAGCCTTCATTATTGTCTGTTTAATATCCTGAGCAATCCAGAGCCTGACATCGGAATGATAGGAGATCATCCGAACGAGATGATAGGAGAGAATCTTAATGAGATATGGTGGAGTGAAATGAGCATCACTTTAAATTTCTTTAGGCACTTACACACTTAGAGCTCTTTAACCTAGAAAATTCACACTTTTCCAAAATGGTGGTCTTTACGGTGGATTTCTCGATCTTATTTCTCATTGCTGACGGTATGTGTAAAACTATATATGCATGTTTTCTTCAATACTGCAGCTCAACGCCAAGGTCATGCATTCAGTTTCCAGGACATACATATAGAGATGAAATTATACTTTACAGCCACCTTGAATAGACTTGTCTACCAAGTTAATTAATCTAAATTAAAAGTCACATGTAAAAAGGTCTTGGCCAGATATACTGTAGCGTGTGGGGAAAAATGCAAGTGTCAAGGGCTTGAGTCCCTGTGATTCAAACTGTTGCTTTAGACCGACATGTTAGCCAAACAAATTATTGTACATTTTAAAATGAAAACCTGTAAATGTATTATAGATAAACACGTGTTCCATACTATAGCGTTAAAAGGATAGTTCACCCAGAAATGAAAATACTGTCATCATTTACTTACCTTTTGAAACATGTTGTTCCAAGTTTCTTTCTTCAGTTGAACACAGAAGAAGATATTTTAAAAAATGTTGGTATGACCCAAAAGAGTTGACAGTAGCCATTGACTTCTATAGCATGGAAGAAAATACAATAGAAGTCTGTAGAATGGCTAACTGTCAACAATTTGGTTATTCACATTTTTCAAAATATCTTCTTATGTGTAACAGTACTTCAGTCAACCTGAGTTCAAGGTTGGGATTAAGTTTCTTTCCTGATCATGTTCTTACCTGATCTTCAATCAGTTCCTATGTCTTTGAACTGTCCTGTCAAAAGAAATAGGCAAAATTTTTAAATTATATATATATATATATATATATATATATATATATATATACTCACACACACACACACACACACACATAAACACATGTATATAAAACGTATGATGTATAATAACGATAGTGATATGAATATAGCATATACACATTCACGTACAATATATATAGTGTATATGTATGTATACAAATGTCTGTGTGTATAAAAATGTATAGTGTATAAAAATATTTTATGCAAGACAATGCCATTATATATGTAAACAATGTCAAGGTCATGGGTTTGATTCAATTTAAAACACATATGGATAAAATATATATATTTAATATTTTGCATAAAAACCTCCTAAATTGCTGTACATGTCTTTACAAGTACTAAACTTAAAAATCCTTTTGGTCACACTTGACCAAAGCAATTGATTCAAGTTGCCAGTAATTCAAGAGTGTTCTAGGAAAAAATAATTTTTATCACTAGCATGCCTCGCTGACAACTTGACGCAATACTGCGTAGTTGTAGCTTGGAGTTCATCAAAGCCACCGGGGTTGACCGGGGTTTCATACGGCGTGCAGGAAGAAAAGGTTATAAGGGACATATCTCCCCTTTCTCTTCAGAGTGAAAGTTAATTGACAAGTGTATTATATTTCCGCATTTTGTTCGACTTGCAATGTGTTCAATTGTGTATCACACCCATTTTTCAGCTAACGAAAACTGAACATCTCCTCTGAAAATGCATTTCTTCTCTCTATCTCCCGTCCACTCGCTTTCCCCCAGTAATCACCCACAAGCCATCTGTTCGTCTCCACCCCTGTAACCGCTGTGGGAATGCTGACACTGTTGTGTCCCCTCACATCCTGACTGATGTGGGACAGTGCTGACTTCTAGTGACTTTCACTCACACATTCCAACCGCCAAGATTTGCAATCCGGATATGGCAGAGATGAACGGCCGCCGAACGCCCTGTTGAGAAGGAAGGAAGAAAGAGAGAGTGAAAGAGAGAGAAAAATCAACAGAGATGGAGAGAGAGAGAGAGAGAGAGAGAGAGAGAGAGAATAAGACATTATTTATGTTTGAGGAGCCACAGATGTATAGCACATAAAACTACATTAAGGGACATTTATATTTCAGAAACATACACCTAATATTAGCCTTAGAGAATATATCCCTACACAGACATAAGCCCTGTCAAGGCACTGCTTCATTAAGGTTTGTGTCAAGCCAATTGTTATTCTGGTTGTTTGATAAGAGAGATTGTGGGCCCTATTTTAACAAACTAAACGCAAAGTGTAAAGCGCATGGAGCTGGTGCACTCAGGGTGTGTCCAAATCCACTTTTACTATTTTAACGACGGAAAAACGGTCAAGGTAAGTTCATTGCATTCTGGGTACAATATTTCTCCCCTTGTGCACTGGTTGCATACTGCACAACATGTAATTTAGTTCAAATATTCAATATGCATATAGAAAATGTACATATGTGCACAGCACATTCATTGCATCCTGCAAAGAAAAAAAAAAGGTTATTCTGAATATATCCATTAAATAACCCTTTCACAGCTTTCCATATTACAGCATTAATGGCACATTGCTAAATCCATCAATAAAATTGTTTTGATCAAATGCCCACAATCCTCACAAGTGCCTGGCTGAGAATTATAATGAACTGGATTTTGTTCATAATCAATTGCACAGTCAATCTGCACTTTAAAAATGTCTCGGCCATTGAAAGAAGGGATTAACCTCATTATTCAGGAAATGAAATTAATGAAGTAGATAAGCATAGCCTTGCACACTGAATAATTCATTCACAGGGTATTAAAGTCCCTCTGCCCTGGCCTTCATCAGAATAAACACATTGACCCCTGTTACACGTCCATTGGATTGTTGCCAAGCACTCCATGGTTTTGGTATATTAGTATTGTATATTAACTGCAAAGGTCAAAGGCTGTTGAACTGTGATGAAGGGCTCTAGCTTTAGATTTAAAAAATTTAGAAGGATTACAAACTCCAAACAATTATTTTACAGTTTTTACACATTTAGCATTTTTCAGCAGTACTTTTACTCGCCCAAGTCTTGCTTTAATAAGTCACACGCAGTTCATGAAACAAGTACTTTCTGTACTTCACAATTTCAAACACAACACTTGAAAAGCTGGAGCCAAGATTTCTGTTCACACCAACAAAAACCATGCAGATGATAAGAACCGCCCCATTTATTAAAGCCAGCATATGTTTCTAGCATTGAGCAGGCTTTAATTATGCATGCATTATCTCATTAATCAGCACAGGTGAGGCTAGGAAGATATCTGTAGCTGGACACGGACAAATATCTGGGAAAAGGACTTTTATTTCCTGATGAAGGAAATCATTTCTTTGTGGAGGCTAAATTATGGGAACCTTTATCTAACGAAGACTGATCTTTCCCTCTAAACAAGAACAAATAATTGACCAACTAAGCTTGTAAATTAAACAGTCGGCTTATATCGAAAGGCTTCAGCCTTTTCATTTCTTCATAAGGAGATTTCCCAGGAGGCCACATCTGAAGGTCAACCCGACGGCGGTACCTCATCCTATTTGAAAATTGTGGCACGAGAAAAATCCAGTAATTTAATTTAAAAAACAGAAGAGAATCTTTCTTTTTTTTCTCCATTTGCTTGAGGTCACCGGCTCCACCGTCATTGCAGGTCACTTTGAGTAAGAAATGTAATATGCGCAAACTATGAATGATCTCTATTAATATTTGACCCTTCCGATGGCCCACTGTTTGATTCGGGGTAAAAAAGCACACCCGCTGAGGGAATATCTTATTGTCATTCTGCATTATGAATTTAATTCTAGATAACTTCAGCCTACTTTATCGGCAACTAAATTGAGCATGTGGCTGCAGGCGAGTACCTGCAGATTGAAGGTACACTCAGGGGAACTTGGTTACATTAGCAAATGTCATGGAGCAACCAAGTCATTCAAAACTTTCCCTCTTTTCTTGCCCGTGTGGTGCAAACTACTTTTTGAGCACAGTTAATGTTGGTGTTCACTGTGGCCTCTGACAAGAGATGAAAAGTGGATAATGACACTCCAAGGACACTTGTTCGCCACTATCTCGAGAAAACAAACATTGAATCTGGTCAAGCTTGATTCTAGAAACTGACTAGTGTAGAATTAGAACTATGCTAAGATTAAATGAAAAGCTTTCTTAGATGTAAATGCCTGTTCACACCAAGAAAGATAACCATACTGAAAACTTTATTTGCATCCATACCAACAGACAATAATGTTATGTTTATTATACAAATGCTTTATGTTGTCTGTCAGCTTTTAATGCTCTACTCTTTACAGTTTTACAGGTGGATTCTGTGATTCAAACAATTTCATTCCTAAGTTTTGTCCCCCCATCAAGAATTACTATATTACGATTAATGCATTTGGCTGACACTTTTATCCAATTACTATTTTAACTAACTAATGCATTCCCTTAGGACTGCTAGCAGCATACTCTACTGTTTTAGCTATATGAACACACACATAACGTTACTTTTATATACAGGTATGTCTATATTTCAGATTGCAATCTCATCAAATGACAAAGTGTATTCTGTCATCCAAATCTTTCCGATATCTTTCTTGATCTTAGCTTGAGCCGACCAGACGCTGAATCATTAACAATGTAAATGAATACCTGACATAATGACCCAGGTACACAGCACTGCAATAATCAAAATGTCATTACGATCCCTGCTAACGCTTGGACCAATTCGCCTAATGACCCATCCCTGATTACACCGTTAAAAAGTCGCCAAGTGCAAATTTATGCAAAACACACCCATAAACAATTGTGCTTTAGAATGCAAGCAGGAAACGTACATACCTGCCTCCATTCAATTGGTTAAAGTGTGTAATTCAGAAATACTGTCTTCTGGGAAGGGGTTGGGCTCCATATTTTAGTGCCTGGGATCGAGGTAAACACTTAAGCTGTTGGACTTTCTTGCCAATAAGTCATTTTATGTTACATTTACCGGCTCACATAAAATAGATATTACCAGGTAAACCTAACACAGCGGCTGGCAGGCTCTAAAAATAAAATGACCCATCCTTGACCGGGAGAGAAAAAGACTCCATGGATTGCCATCGAGTGAGCGTGACTGGGGGTCTGGCGAGCAGTGGGTGGGAGCGGGCATTATAATCCACGTGTTATGTTCGGGACGCAAGTGGCCTTTATCTCCTCACCGCAGATACACACTAGAGTCACGCAGACCGCCATCGTCTATGAGAAACACACGACACAAGGACATAGGTGTGTGCTAGTGCTAAGCCATGGAATGAGAATTTAGCAATCACTGTGTTTGCGACCACAATACATATTCAATTAGAGCTTTAACACTGCTAACACGCAGCTTAGCAAGCAATGCTAATTTTTGCTTTATAATTTTCCAAGGTAATGTTCCATGCGGTGGAGGCAAGTATCTGCTAGCTTTGAAAATGGATTTTTGGTAAGAGTTGTTAGAGTCGTGACGCAGCATTAGCACATAATTGTATTTGGAATAGCAATTTACCATACTTTTCAGGAAAATAAGTCGCAAATGACTAGAAGTCGTTTTGCTGAGAGAAAATCTGTAAGTCACATTTAATTTCTAAATATTGCAAAATACCTGTAAATAAAACATTTACAAACATGCATTTTAGTTTTCCTTACTCTGCAATAAAACTTCAAATTTAATAGTATTCAAAACAAAACAAAACCCATCACAATACTGATCCTGACCCATCACAAACAAAAATGTACAACTGTCATTGTTTGCTCACCTTACTAAGGTAACAAACAAGTGAGATTGTTTTTCAGGGTTGGAGTTAAACTCTGCAGGACATCGGCACTCCAGGACGACATTGCCAACCCCCTGCACTATACAATTAAAGCACTAACTGGTAACCAAAAGCTTCCAACAAACATTACTAAAAAGAAAAATAGAGAAAAAGAAGAGGAAAAACTTAATGTACATGGGAAAAAGTACAATTTGTCAAAAACACTGCATGGGGTTCCATATCTTTCCTAAAAAGACATTTCCGCTACAATTGTACTCCCTATATAATTTTGCCCACGTTTCTCTCTTTGTCTCTGAATGATGAAACAGTGCTGACTTTCACAACTATTATGCACCTCATCTTATGGTCCACACCACACAGCTGGAAACTTCCCTCACAATGTCACAGCGGAACCATAATTGGACGTTTCTATACACCACTGAGCAGAAATCGTATCCGCATTTTGCATGCCTCCTGCTAAATTGAAGGCAAATCCAGGAGTGGAGACATCAATCAGTACTATTGAGTGGGTCACGCGTTGTCTAGAACACAGCCATGCCAGATAAAGACTCCATGGTCCCGTAGGGTCCTATTCAAATCTGTAGAGCTTCCCTCAATGTTGGTAAAATGACATTGAGTGACATCTTCATTCTGAAAATGCCCCCGATGGAAATGCTCAAGGTTTTCCTTCATCTTTATTGTGATCTGTAAAATTGGCTGCCCCCACCCCACACTTTAATATCTACCTGTTAGTGTCAAAAACAGGCAATAATAGAAACTAATTATTATTTTGTTCTCTGAAAATCTGCAATGGAAAGATATTATAAGGGAAAAGTCACAGTTATGAGAAACAGTCAAAATTAAGGCAAACAACAAAAATGAAATATAAAATCTTAATAGATAAAAAGAGTGAGAAACAGATATGCAATCATGAAAAAAGTCACTATTATGAGAAACAAAATCACAACTGTGAAAGAAATAGCAATTCACAACTACATGAGACAATGTACAGTAGCAATTATGAGATATGAAGTTGCAATTGTGAAAAACTAATTTGCAACTGTGAAAAAAGTCACAATTGTTTGAAAAAGTTGCAACAGTGAGAAACAAATGTGCGATTGTGAAAAAAACAAACAAAAAAAGCAATTATGAGAAAACGTTACAACTATGGGAAACAATAATGCAATACAAAGTTGCAAGTGTGCAAAACAATTGTGAAATAAACAGTCACAATTATGAGAAACATATTTGCAGCTGAGAAAACAAAATAGCTTTATTTACACAATTATAAGAAATAACGTCACAATTGTGCCTTTTTATTTTTTTTCTAAGGTGGAGCTTTGGTGTGGATGTTCATGTTGGTTTACAGTTTACCTTTTATTTAATTAACTACTTGACATTATTTATGGTTATACTGTATTTCCATGTCAGTGATCACAAACATTATTCGTCTAAATGTCACGATTAGTGACTTACTCTTATTGCCGGAAACCCAGGATCTGAAATCTATGAATCTCTTGTGTGGCTGACCGTGAAGGATAAAGCAAGTATCCACCGAGACGCAAGATGGATAATCTGAATGTTGACCAATTCATCCTTCTCACAAACCCACTATCTTTGCCTCTAGAGGCTAAATTTGCATTATGTAACCAGATGCTTGTCCTCTGCCATGATCTATATATACAAGCTCTGTGTTTACATTGCTACTATGTGTGTGATTGGACATGTAGGCTATTCATCAAACTTGAAGGGAATTAAATGGCTTAGAAACCCTACCTCCGTGACAAAAACAATAAAATAACCTCAAGTCCCATCAAAGAACAGTTCAAAAACTCTTCAAAGAACATGTTCAAAGCTTTCTGGGTACCTTGGGAAAAGGTTTAGTACCAACAACCAATTTAAGTTACCATGTTTGCCCCAAATGTTGAAACTTTCCTCACTTGCAATAAAGTATAACAGCCATCAACATGAAACAAAAGAGGCCAAACAAACTATGAAAAAAAAACAAACAAAAAAAACATCTCAAACCCAAGCATCAGATTAAGATTTACAAACTTGAGTGTTGGCTTTTGAAATGCAAACTGTTCCCTGTGGTGTGTTTTTGGTCTAAGTCGTCTGTTAAACATCTGTTTGTGTTACAAGGCTCTTTGGTATCACGTTAAATACCTGATGTATTTTGATATTTCTCTGATAGACCAAAAACAAACAGCATGTTTCATAGACTTCACACAGCAGCAAAGATCTCCTATTTTGAATAAACACATCAAATGGTAAGCCTAAAGAGAGTGACGCCTTTGAGAGTTATTAACCTGCTGCTTTTGAGTATTTATGAAAAGAAAGACACCTGATTAGATGTTTACTCACATTGATAACACTCATTAACAGGCCACGTCAATGTCTGCAAACACCAAAGTCTAGATTTTTACTCTGATCTTTGCAATGTAACGCTAGCAACGCATTACGTCTTTGATGTCACACATTTGCCAGATGCCTTGATATCCATCTCCAGCCCATATCAGATCTTCAAAGTGGTTGTTTTCTTTGGATATTTGTAATGTTTTTTTCTCCGTGGTTGAACTATGCTAGCCAAGGGCACTGCATTTTTAATATTGTATTCTTTTTAATTAATAAGGCACGTCAAACTTCACGACGCACACATCCTTAAATGGAGGCCTGGCTGTAAACATAAATGGGGTCTATAATGAAGTTTGTACTGGAGCCAGTGAACAATATACACAATTATTTTCTGATAAAGACACCGTCAGTTCTCAATTATGAACTATCGTGCAGTATGAAACCTTGCATCTCTGTGAACCAATTAATTTGTGTCTTGCCAAATCATTTACATGTAAATTGCAATTTTCGCAATGGAAATCACTCTCTCACCACATAGTACAAACAGAAGGCCGAATGCATTTATTTACAGATGGTTGCGTCGGTTTAGAAACCTGCCTCTGGTCTATTCATTCACCAAAGTAGCTGTAATTACTGAGCCCTTCTTCGAAACCCCTCTTCATCTCTCGAGTTTCAAAGGAGCCCATGTGACAGGCCATGAAATCATAATTTAATCAAAAGAAAACAAATGTTTGAATGAATATTGCAAAATGAGAACAATAACTAATGAATTCTAATGAAGGGAACATTACAGAGCTTCCATCCCTCCAAAGAGATAGCAGTGGTGCAAATGATGTCACTCTTGCAGTCTGACAAATACAGGTTATTGTTGTGAGGAACTTTATTTCCCAATTTTTTATTATAATTATTTACTTATAATGTGTACATTTTATTTATGTAAATCCTCTGGAAAATACCTATTTTTCATTCATTAATGTGCAAATGTTCTCTCGGATGTTGCTGCTAAAGTTTCTTTAAAGTTCAAAGAGAAATAAATACAACAATTTTTGATTTATTAATGTGGATAACACAACCCAAACAATATTTTGTTTTTTGCCAATTTAGAAATATCTAAACATCTTTAAACAAGAAAAAGTGTGCATGAGAAGCAAACTGTGTTAGACTATCACTTGTTTTATGGATTTTATTTCTTTAATAATTTAGTCTTGTTTTAACCATAAGATATAAAACAGTTTTTAAAACGTTTGAAAATTAAAACAGGCTTGTTTGCTTATTTTTTTTATTAGATTATTTCTGGCCAATGCCCTAGGAAAATGTAGATAAATAATATAGTTTAAATGTAAACAAAATAATGCAAAAATGTTATAATGCTATATATAATCTCTGAAAGCCCCTTCTTCACACAATTGTAAACTTTTTTTTAAATAAAATTTTTGTTTGTTTGTTTGTTTTTTAATTGGAAAAAAATATATTTAAATTACTCTTAATAGTTTAGTTTTTGAAGATAAATATTTCAGTTGGTATTCTTTTTTTATTGCAGACAAAGAAAGACAATTCATGTGAAACTGCAGAGAAGAAACGCAGGAGTTCACTGCAGTCTTTTCCTCAGAAAGAAAAACCTGACGCAGCACTCCCCATTTAATCTCACTGCTGTCCACGTGCAACAAACGAGATATTAAAGAGATCTCATTGTGATTTTTTTCTTTCCTATGGGTATATATTGCGATTGAAATATTTTGTTGAATTTGCAGTTCTGAGCGCGATCAATACAAGCACCTAAAAATGAAAGCAGAAATACGATAAAGATTGAACATGAGTGTTTAACTTTCACATAGTGCTGATAAACAACCGAGCACCATCACATACAGATCAAACACATCCACGGTCTTCTTACCCACAAACACACCCGAGGGACAAAGTTGTTTCCTACAGAACTACTGACAAATTTTCAATATCCCAAAACGATACCTTAGTTGACTTTATACAGATGGGCATAAGTCCATAATTTGCCTAATCGTAACTGATTGTGTGATGTTTTAATTGCCGTTTGACAGATGATAGCCAGGTGCGGAGGCTTTGATATGGAAATATTGAAGCGGAGCAGTCTTAGGAGCTCTGGGTTTCCTTGGTAACTTCAAAGGCCCGTCCTTGAATGAAGAATCACGCTGTAAGTGCAAGTGGTGGTGTGGAGCTTCTGAAAAAGAGGACAAGATGATAAGGCAGAAAAATTAGAAAATATGGCCATATTTATGTTTGTGAGTGTTACTGATGGAAATCGTCGGAATAGGAATTGAGCAGTTCTTGCTACATTTGTTTGAGCATTCTAGTTCTTTAATATTTCCATTTAGTATTTATTTTTTAAAGACTAATTTGCATTAAGCAAAATTATCCATCGTCTTATAAGCAACTTTAGTAAATCAAGTGTCACAAGCCATGACTTTGCAAACCATTTTAAATAATTCATTAAAAATAATTAGTTAAAATAATACTGATTTGCTAACTATACTCTATTTATGTTGTTGTGGACGACCAGCAAATACAGTGCCAAGATCTGTTGTCTTTGTTTTATTTTGAGATGTTTGCATAAAGAAATTACATCTGAGGTTCATTTTGGTGCCTGCTACTTTCCTTTTACGAAGTTTAAAAAATGATGTGTTGATGTTGTAGAATGCTTTGCAATATCATAATTCACAAAACAACATAAATTATTCCACATTCAGCCCTGAGCAAAACTATAAACCAATAGCATAAAGGATAAACTAATAAAATATAATATATGCCATCGTACCTGTGAGGTCCCAGCAATGTGAATGTCATTTTGGTGTAAATAACATAAGTGGGTCTTCCTCTCCATTGAGTTTCAACCAGCCTTCCTACATTTATATTTATCCAACCTGACATTGTTCTCTATTTCTTTTCCTCCCTGCTTCTCCTTTCACCAGTGCTTGTGAAAAAAAAAAAAAACACAACAACAAGAAATGAGAAACCCTGCATGGATTCACTTTTAAATCTGACTTTTATTTTCAGTTGTACCGGTGATGTGTTCAGTAAAGGGTTTGTAGGGAAGAGTGTCTATTTTTATCTTTTCTGAAGAAAATGAGATGTACAAAACCCACCACCACAGTGCTAGTGTTCTGGATGGTTGCTAAGTGGTTAATTTAATTATGGTCACTAAATATGGCTTGAGATGGTTTAAGCTCCTCTCCCAGTTGAAAAGTTTTCTAAAATCCAATGAGATCAACAAGACAGACCAGACCAAGTGCCAGTAAGTCTCTAAAAATGAGCAAACCTGACCAGCTTGATTAGTCGACAAGTAAAACTAGCAATTAAACCACCCCAATCGGCTGTCAAATGCTCAAAAACCCTATTCAAGTTCCCAAAAAAAAAAGAAACCAGCTAAGTAGACCAGCCCGAATACCTACAAAATGACCACAACCACACTAAACCTGTCACAGATGACAAATGCCCAAAACCTGGATAAAATCAACAACCTACAACATCCTGTGCAGCTGAAAATACCCCAAACCCCTTTTTAACCATTGCTGCAAGTACCTCAAACACCTGTGAAGTTAACTAGACCAGTATGATCAAGAGTCCAAAACACCTTGAAACCGTCATTGCTGACAAATACCCCAAACCGATCTAAAATTACAACAGATGCCAAATTCCTGAAAACCATCTTCCCTGAAAAGTGCCCAAATCCAACTAAAATCAACAACCTTCATCACCCCAAGCATCTGACATATGCCAAAACCCCTCTTAAACCATCACTATAGAAAAGTACATAAAACCCTTTAAAATTACCACTCAAGGCCAGACTAGTGAGTTGACACGTTCCTAAAACCCCTCTTAAACCATCATTGCAGTCAAGTACTGTACCTGAACCACTCTAAAATTACCAAACAAGACCCATCTAAAACTACTAAAACAAATTTTCAAAAGTCTCCGTAAATAGCAGCAAACTAGACCAGTCGGAGCAGCTGATAAGTGCCCCAAAACCCTCTAAAACCATCACTTCTGAAAAAAACTCTTTTAAACTGGCAAACCAAACCAGCCAGACCATCTGACAAATGGCCAAAACCCCTTTAAATCCAGCAAACTGGACTGCTAGAACACCAGCAACCTATCTTAAGTTTAATAACCATTTATATCAATAACCCATTTTATCAATCCTATATTATCATCCACCAAGCGAAAAATCATCCATGCCAGATTTTATACTCAAGGTTCATAGTTTGTTTAAATTGAATGAAAGTATGAGCAATAGTAACAGTGATGCCCACCTGTAAATTTACATACCGAGTAACATTATCAGCTTGAAATGATTACAGCGAATAGAAGTTGAAATATAATAAGACCATTAAGAACCAGAGGATACGTTAATGGGTTCTCGCCAATTGCAACAGACCACCGTTGGGCGTCTCTCGTCTGTCTGAGCGCCAAAATCACATTAAAACAGTCAGTCTTTACCCATGTCCTTATATCTCAGGTGAGATGTCTAATCTTGTGAGCACATATTCCAAAGCAGATTTAACAGACACATGCCTAGTTAGATAGCGCCGATAAAGCTCAGCCCACAGGTATGTGTCTCTTTTCATTGTGTAGGCAGGCTACACAAAGCTCTTCGAAGGCATCCATGAGTGGAAAGCGCCCGCACAGTCTGTCATCTCACATGAATTTTTATTTTTTTTAAAGAAGCAGCCATGTGACTGATCCTCTCCCCACATCTTGGACAGAATGACTCTGGCTGATTATTTCCTTTTTTTCTCTCTCTCTGTATTCACACGCTTCCTCTCCAAGGAGTGACAAGAGGAGGTTGTCGCATCGCAGCTGAGAAGTCCATGCTGTTTGGCAGAGAGGATTAATCCAGGGCTTACTTTTAGCTCCCGCTCTGTTTATCCATGGTAGAGAATTCGCTATTTATGAAAAAGCACAGCATTTCTATGCTTGTTTGAGGCTCTGGGCATCGGCGGGTGCATCTTTCCTAGATGTAAAAAAAAAGAAGAAGAAAAAAAGACATTGATTCAGAATCAAGTAAACAGCTCCAAATGTCAACCCAATTACTGCTATTGGCATTAGTTTCATTACAGAAGTTGCTCATTCTAGATTGGAATTGTCATGCTTATGGAGCCAAATTAAATGCAGTGGCTTGACAGCTTATATAGCATAAAAATTTCAGCCTACGTGTAGCCTATTTTCTTGTGCTTGTTTGGAGCTAAGTTTCTTTTTATCTCTTGGAATGCAAAACAATCTAAATACATTTTGAAACAGTGCATTTATTAAAAAAAAAGTTTTTTTTTTTTTTAATTCAGCTCTTTAAATAAAGTTGAATATATAATTACATAGCAAATCTCAACTGCTTGATTGCTCGTATTGTCATTAAATGTAAAAATGTTGTTTGCAATAGTAGTTAATAGGATCAAAAAAAGTTGTTGGGAAGGCTGAGCTCAAAAAAATTTTTTTTTTTAATTATTCTCAGTATTCTCTTCGCATTGTAAAGTTTGTCCTTAAATATTCTGAATATCATTACAAATGATAAACACACACAATGGAGCTTGCAACCCATTTTATTTCCGAAAAGTGGAATGTTTGGAATTTAAACAGGATCGGTCATAAAAATATAAGAATAAAGTTTGCAAAGTTATCCATTGTAGTTACTAGTATCATGGAAAGTTGTAGAGAGGCAGAGCTAAAAAAAGATGGCTTTGTGTTTTTTTTTATCTGTCACGCAAAGTCATTTCAAAGGCTGAGCAAGTTACTATAGTTTGATAAACCATTATGAAGACAAAGAAAAAAAGTGTACAGATATGTAAGTAGAGTCAATTTTACATCCACGTTGCCTATAGGGTTGCATTTCTCTGTTCAAGTTTTAAATTTAGTTCTGGAACATTCTCTAAACTAAAAGAACCTGCAGGAATTCTTTTATATCATCAAGTTTGTCCTTAAATTACTTGTGTAATATAAACCACCTCAAACATAGCTTTATGGAGTGACCAGTTTCTTCTGGCAATTATTGCTGTTTTCCCTGTCCAATCTAAAGCACTTCGAGCTGTCTCAGTCACCTTTACATCTCATCTGCGGCGGTTCTCTGGGGCCACAACCGTTTTTCTCCTGGGTTCAGCCTGGTCCTACCTCCTCTCCGACCTTCACAGGCCTCCCAGGCCTCAACGTCATCTCCAACATTAGCTAGAGAAAAATTAGTCCCCCCTCCTCTGGAGTCAGCTCATTTTTCTTCTGCTGTCAGAAGGTATGCGGGCGCTGTCTCGGCCGGGTGCATACCAAAAGTACTTTCGGCCTTTATTTAATCTTAATAAGCTCACATCAGCTAGGCCCGGGTCGCATAAACTCAGTCACAGTTTTTGGCAGGGTGACTGCAACTTTTGTATATTGCTTGTTAAATTTGCTTGTTTATAATAATGTCTGTTAATTGTTATTAAAGTTTCTGTATGTAATTTTTGTATTGCAAAATGAAACTACAATGATATTTTTGAAGATATTTAGGGAAGCATACTAAGTTAACAAACTGGTTACTCTCTCTAAAAAAAAAAAAAAAAATACTAGTCAGTCATTCTACTTTAGAAAGTGTGTTCCGTGTCTGAATATCTGTTTTCATTTTGGTCTTTTGGATTCCATCTACTGCCAATTTACCCAATAGTATTTTGACACCCCGGGTTGCCAGAAAATGCAGCATCTTACAGCAATGCAAATGAACTGGGTCAGAGATTGCAGATTCTACCCAACTTAAAAAGCAACGACTTGACGGAAATTAAAACGCAGTTAAATTAAATCATCATCTTACTGTACAAGGCTCGTCACTTTCCATTGTCAGTTGGCTTGTTTCCGTTACATGTTCTCAATCTGGCAACCCATATGAGTGTCAAGTCTGAGGAAGAGGGTGCAGGAGCAGTATCTTTGAATTTGGACTGCAGTACCCATTTTAACCACTAGACATTTTTTTTTTCCTTGATGGTACCGATAATAGCTCACCAGTGTCAAGTCCAGTGCACTTCTTTCTCTGCTACTGTCGCTTGTTTTGTTCTCTGCCTTGCATCATGGGGATCCAGACTGCCATTGAGCTCCTAAACTGATAATGTCATGTACAATATCCATGCTGATATGTATTTTTCAAATACTGAGAGTTCTTTATATCCCTGTCCCTGCCTGTCTAGCTAAAATATGCTAACATGAACTCTGCGATCTTGATGTTCTTCTTTGACATGTACACAAAACAATTGTTCTCATCCATGCTGATTTTCTTCCCTATTTCAAGGATTAGGGAAGAAAATGCTATGCTAAACTATGATAAGGAACATACATACACCAGCGAAAACAATAACAATTGTTCATAACCAAGAAAGAAGACTATCTTCTAGCAAGATTTTCAAGAGAACATTGCAAACGAACACTCACTTTCAGCTGCAAATAGTAATTGCTGGGTTTGAATTCAAATTGATTCGTTCTGTCAGTTTTATGAACATTCAAAATGCCAAAAAACCCACATGATATCATAGTTGGGATTCGACAGAGTCAAGCACGTAGATGCGTCCGCCATCTTTTAGAGACTCTGTACTCTAGACCTCATGATTTCTTCTAAATTCACACCGTAGCAGAAGTTCTGAAGTTCATCTGCCACAATAAGTTTTAAAATGATGACTAAACAAACATCCACTTTAATCCAAATGTGGATAGCAATGTACTGCAACACCTGGCTAATGCATTTCCAATCAGAGCCCACACATCAACTCCTCCTCCGTTCATATTGAGTTATTTTACTAGCCATTCATCAACCAAAGTCCTTACAGAGTCCCGCATGCCTATTTTCATTCCAGTTACTAGCATTCAGCCTAAGCAGAACTTTATGCAACATTTAATCAATGCAGTTCAATACGCGCAAAGTAGTTCAAGTTCTTTGGCAGATGCAGTAGGATGAAACAGTGGAGGTTATCCGAGTTTGGAGTGGCT
Source organism: Carassius carassius (assembly GCF_963082965.1). Classification (NCBI taxonomy): domain Eukaryota; kingdom Metazoa; phylum Chordata; class Actinopteri; order Cypriniformes; family Cyprinidae; genus Carassius; species Carassius carassius. The sequence continues at coordinate 6,565,878 of NC_081802.1, read as the reverse complement.
CCAAGAATGAAGTTTAATGACAGAGAATTCTTCATTCCAGCAGCCAGTTTAACTTTGCTTTAGCGATAGCATGCTAATTTGTGAATAAGATGCTGATTTGTCCTTGAATTTAAGTTTGGTAGAATTCATTAAACAATTAAGACACTTTTATTTGTGGTATTTCAATGCAAACACTGGCCTTCTTTTTACAGCATTCAAAACAGACTTATATACAGTATGCATTTTATTCACAAAACTCAGTGCTAACACAATTAGCAGTGCTATTTGCACCTACAGAAAGTGCTTAATGAAATTAGGTGACATTACCTGCAATGACTGAATTTTCCAATTTGGCGCAATGGATAAGACACATGCCTTTGGTGTGAGAGACCTGGGTTCGAATCCACTGTGAGACACCAATGTGTCCCTGAGCAAGACACTTTACCCCTAGTTGCTCCAGAGGTTTGCAACCTCTGACATATATAGCAATCGTAAGTCGCTTTGGATAAAAGCGTCAGATAAATGTAATGTATTTGAGAGAAGAAAACAAAAAGACAAATTATTAAGATTTTAAGTTGCAACCAACATTTACAATAATCTAAGGATGACAGTAGCTATTAGCATTTTTCTGAGGTGTTTCCACACAGCTGTAATGGCGGAACAGAACAGGTGGTGTTTTGTCTACTGTGAACCATTCATCACGAGTGACCAATGACTTGCACACACAAGATGACAAGATGCACCACTGCAGAACATCAACCACACCAGATGAGGAAGTTGGAAATAGGCATATGATTACACCACTCACAGTGTTTGCAAGCTAGTTTATGAAACAAATCTTTCTAACTTTTCTTATAATAAAGTACTGTGGCAGTATTACAGTAGTGTTTTGATATACACCAATGCAGTAAACAGCTTTTTTTAGCACTTTTTTTTTGTCAAAACACATTAGCATGTTAATTTGAATTATTATTTAGCATGCATACAAAGTTTACCAAGTTCTATACACTATGATACAGTAAGATAGTACAGAATACTATGGTTTTCAAGTACGTTTTTTTTTTTTGTGAGCTGAATATGCAAATTCTAACAAACATGCTAATTCATTCTGATCTAAACATAATTGAAGTGAAACAAGAATGTAAAATTACCTAAAATAAGCCACGTCCATGTGTCATTGGAATTATCATGATTATGAGATAACTTGGAGATCCTACACAGTTCATGTCCTCAGAATAAATTATACATTTCTATGGCAATGCTCAAAGGGAACTACTTAATTAGTACATTAATCAAGCACTGTATTCTTTTGCAAAATTTGAGGGCCCACCAGGTAACATCAGCTATAAGAAAATGACACATAAAATGCTAAAATATGTAAATATAGCTCCCTGGCTACCGTTAACTACTAGAACCCCTGTTGTTAAGATTGTTTTTATTTTGCGTCAAAATGTTAGTCAGAGCATCCATAAAATTGCGTTTCCAACTAGCAATTATAAGTTTGACAAAAAAGGGGGGTTTTATTACTCCCAAACTTGTTAGTTGGTGGAATTGTTCAGCCATTAAGGAATTTTGTCATAATTTACTCGCGTATCAACATGTGCAAGTGCAAATGGCATTCAAGAGCTTTGAATATGGAATACACACTCTTAAAAATAAAGGTTTCAAATAAAGTTTTTTCAGTGATGCCAAGCCAAACTATATGGTTTTGAGAGCCGCTTGAGCATTCTGCAAAACATCTGTTTTTGTGTTCCACTGAATACTGTTTTGGAACGACGTGATGGTGAGTAAATGATGACAGCATTTTCATTTTAGGGTGAATTAACCAATTTAATTGTATGTTTTGGAGCTCTAGAGTGTTAGTATTTGTATTTTCCTCCCAGAATTGCTGTGAATTTGCTATAAACAACATGGTTTCTGCATAATGAATGGTTTAATAAAGCAACGATTAGAAAGTCACTTACCACTTATTTTCTGTTCACCCACAGGATATGAATACACCTGTTGATATTAGCTACCGTATCATCCCGGGCTCTAATAGCAGGCTCTCCAGCAGAATTTTATATTTTTTTTAATGAAAGCTGGATCCCAGGGGACTTTATGTCCTCTGCACAGGAGTGAAAACACCGGGCCTGCCGCAGGCTAAGCTCTGAGCGTCTCGAAATTGCAGCTTGTATTTACAGTGCCCAACAGATCAAGTCCTGGAACATGAAGCAAATGTCCGATCCTTGTTCTGTGCTCTCTAACTGCTGCTGGCAGGTGAGGCTTTAGATCAAGCATTCTTCATTCAGCTCCTGTTCATGAATGTTAGGTTGATGCGAGGTGACTTTCCCTCCAGTCTCTGGTCTGATATTTCTTTTCAGTGACCTGAAGAAACAGAGAGTAATATTTAATAAAGGATTTCTCAAATCAATAATTACTGTAGTCCAACTACAAAGAAAATCACAAATATATTATTATCACATATATATATGTGTGTGTGTGTGTGAGGAACATTTTAAATAATCTAAAGAATCTTTTGTGCATTGGAAAGTTTTTTCATGGAACCATCAATGCTCATAAAGAACCTTATTATTATTATTATAGAGTGTAGCCAATAGCTATATGAATAACTTTGATTTTGCTTACTTTGACATCATTTTGTCGTATGGAAAAGTTTTTTTTTTTTTTTGGTTTTGTTCTTTTTACAAAATATCTAATTCTTTTGTGTTCCACTGAATAAAAACAAGTGATATGGGTTTGGAATGACAAAAGGGAGAATAAATGATGACAGCATTTTCAACAAAACAAGCTGTAAAGATCCTAAAGGGTGAAAAATTGATTTACTTCTATACTCTAACCGTACGTCTTATTTACATCTATTTTATTTATCCTAAAGATCTTCAGCAGAAACAACTGAAATGAAGTTTTATAAATGAAAAATAACTGATTAAGACTCCATTAAGAGCCGTGAAAAGCAATAAAACTTTCCTCTGGGTTTAGACGGTCCCCCGAGAACTATTTCCCACTACTAAAAGCTTTAATGTCTTTTTAAAAGCCACAGCACACAATACTCCCTGCATGCCAAATAAATATTGCTTAATCTTGAGGTGACGTTTCACCCTTGTTGGTGAGGCAGGATATTTTTCTTTATAGTCATAAACATGCGGTCTGCAGGCCCGACCTGACAGATTGATTGATCAGTGGTCATAATGAGATGTTGGTGTGATTAGTGACCGGACGGGCATCTGGCCGCTCCAGATGTCTCACACCCAGCAGCAGCTGATAGATTCTGGCCAGCTCATCACTCTGTCTCTCTCTCAGAAGAAACACACCATTTCTGTCAGCATCTCACGTACACCCAGGGTACACCACTGATCGTGCACTCACAGAGTCACGGTTTTTCATTCAGACTTGCTATCTATTTTCTCAGTACACAATCATTTTTTAGGAAAAACTGCAAGATGAAATGAAAAAAAGATGGTTTTATATTCCACTTCAATTTTGCTTAGCTAATGTGGGAAACTGAACTTATGGGGAGAAAAAAGTATGTGTGTGAGAATCAAGGATAGGTCCATCATTATCTGCACTGTAACAGGACCATCATTTATTTAGGAACAGCACATACTGAGCCAATCAAGTTGGATTTGGTTTAAATTGAAATCAGTCAAATTGTAGAATGGAACAAAATGTATACAGTATGCTGCTATAGCGTATTTACAGTAAAGCCATTCATATTAAAACACACACACACACACACATACATATATATATATATATGTGTGTGTGTGTGTGTTTAAATATATAAATGTCGAAAAATGCATAGTAGGACAATGTTGCAATGTCAAATAAAATAAAATAAGTTACAAATAATTCAAGTCAGTTTGTTACTTGTCAGTGTGTTTTGCAGTTTCGGCCCAAATCAGGCCCACATCTGGCCCGTGTGGAATCCATGTGGGCCAGATGTGGGCCGGATCTGGGCCGTAACTGCTTGCTGTCTGGGAATTAGTTAAAAAAATTTTTTTATTTCACTTAACATTTATTTCAAGTATCAAACATACTTTTTTTTATTAGTTTTTCTTATTTAACCATAATACCCCTGATTCAGTCAACTGTGTTTTAATACAATCTGTTATGTAAATTATTTCCCATCCATATTTTTTTTTGTAAGATAATCATTACAGAGAGGTGTCTTTGAACTGTATGCTTTTTTATCGTTTTTTCACCTCTGTACATGACGCTAACATTTATGAGACACACTGAACAATGTCTCGCTGTTATTTATGATACCAAACTACACGAAACTACTATGCCTCAGTGCTCAGTACCTTCGCATCCTTGTCTGGGCGAGAGATTTTTAAACGTGATGAAAAATGTTTGTAGACGTGCACGTACACACACATTTTTACCCTATCTGTTTGAAGGCATCTAAATATGGTCATTTGTGTTATCAGTGCTACTCAGCGGTCCCCGGGGAACCTCCTCCATCACGGGCAGTGAATGACAAGATAAACAGTTGGTGCGGCAGGACAGCCGGGGATTGATTGCGTGTTTGTGCGATTAAAGCGAGACAGAGGTAACATGCACTCGGGAGGCAATTCGAAAATGGTAATGAAATTTAATGATGCGTGAAGATGGGTTTGGCTTTTTTGTCAGCGGAGAACACAAGAAATAAATGCTTTGCACTAAAGCGATTCATACCGTAGCTGTGGGAAACGGTCAACCAGGGCCGTCGTCAGGGGGAAGGACAACCAGAAATGTTGTTTGGGATCTTGTGACCTGGAGGCCCCTCAATATAAACGATGCATACATGCGGCCACACACATAGGCTATACATACAGACATACCAGGCTCCCCTGGGATGTGTTTTAATGCATTGAAAGAGCTGAATTCATTTACAGGATATCTCTGGGACAAAGTACCGCCTCCTAAGTGAATGAAAGTCATTGATTTTACTGAAAGTGTGGATCTGCACTGGCAATACCAGATTATTCTTTGATAGGATTTCTTAATACCCCTTTGGTGAAGGTCAGAAAGCAGCCATTATCATTAAATGTATAAAATTACAGGTTTGGATTCAATACAATAGAACATAAAAATCCAGGTCAAAAAAGGAATATTTTCTGTTGAAAGAAAAGCCTGGAAATCTGTAACCATTAACTCACCCTAATGTTGCCCAAGGTTTTCTGTCTTTGGTGGAACGCAAAAGACGACATGACAAAAAAAAAAAAGTTTAATCTCCTCTTTTCCATATGCACATGGTGAACAGGATCTGCGAAATATGCTAAAATAAATAAAGTCATAAAACTACAGAAATTTCAGCAGTTATATGCAAAATATCTTCTATTGGGTTTCCATGTATTACGATTTCTTAAACATTTATATCATAACTTTTTTTTTGTCCTTTACAGATATAAATTCTTAAAGGATAAGTTATGTAATAATTTGGGTATTTTTTATTTGTGTAAGTATTTTGGCTCATCTTGCAGTTACTATCTAAAAATCCTTGAAAAGATCATTTGAGAAGCTACAATGCATACGTTATTAAGACTTGTTTTGTAAGATTCAGATGCATCATTAATATGAATGTGTTTTGTCTTACTGAATGACAGGGTTTTTTCACTTAGTTTATTTTAAAGTAATTGGCCTAGTTTACCCAAATTATTATTATTATTTAATTAGCTGAAAATGTACTCACCTTCAGGCCATACAAGATGTAGATGAGTTTGTTTTTTCATCATAACAGACTTGGAAAAATTTAGCGTTACATCACTTGCTTCACCAATGGATCCTCTGCAGTGAATGGGTGCCGTCAGAATGATTAAAAACATAACAATACTCCACACCACTCCAGTCCATCAGTTAACATCTTAAGTGAAAAGCTGTTTGTAATAAACAAAGCCATAAAGTATTTTTTTCCTTCTATTCACAATATCACTTTCTCCTTTGAAAACGTTGCCTCGTCTGAAAAAGGAAAGAAATATATTCGTATCAAACACGGTTTACAATTGAAAACCACTCTAAACAGTAAAAAAACAAATGTGTTGGTGAATTTTCATGTGAAAGGATAACAAGAATGGACTTTTTTTTCTCTGACGGAAGCACTATTATGGATTATGGATAAGAAGCAAATTTTATTTTTTGGGTGAACTATTCCTTTAGGTATAACCAAACAATATGAAATACATTCATATTAAAGATACATTCTATAAATATCTTATGCAGTGTTGCTTGAAATAAATGTATTTTTTTTTTTCAAAAAATTCAAAGAAAGAAAGAATGGAAGAGACTAATAATAAACTAATTAGTAAACTATTTTTGGAGTACACATTATTTGGCACACATTACACAGACAAACTAATCTGTTTCATAAAATGTCCCAGTATATCAATATCTGCAGTACTTGGAAAAGATTCTTACATTTCTTACTTCAGGTGATAGCAAGATCTCAGCCAGGTTTATGAACCATCCGCTTCACATTTAGTTTTAAAATGACACTGTCGACTGATGATACGCTCAATTATGATACTCTGATATTAACCTTTCATGATCTCTCTGCCGCAGCGGAGGCATATATGCACATTATTCCATCATTAAGATTTCGGAACACACTAGCAATGTCAGCTTCGGCAAAAACCAAGACCTTGTTTTTCACAGAGTTGTTTTCCTGGAGATAACTAATTATGAAGACCACTGCTGAAAGTCTGCTTCACTGCCACATAAAGATAAAACAAATGGAAATGCACGAAATGCATGACAACACATTAATAATCTTGTGGTTCTCCATGGCAGCCTGTCCAAGGAGACGTTTATGTCTCACCGAAACATAAAAATAATGCAGACATAATGGGACAAACATTACAAGGCTATGTATTCACAGCAATGCATTGTGGGTAAAGGCGGGCACTTGTTCTGCAAATGATCATTGATCACTTACCTACGCTTTGGATTCTTACCACCTGCTGCATGCATGGTTACATCTAGCAAAATTACACAATCAATGTGACTAGCCATTGAATTGACGGTCTTACAAGAAATTCTCAGAATGTCATTTTCAAATTGGGATGATATAGTAAAATGAGTGAGTTGATGAAGAATTGATTAGTTTTAAATGGTGAGGCTGATATTGTGTTATTGGAACGCTACAATCTCCGCTGCTTGTTTTTCATGATGCCATGTGCCCCCGGGGAGCTGATGTTCCCTGTGCTGTAGTGGTTTACAAACAAGGTTCATTTCATCAGAGCAAGGGACATTAAATATGTGACAGACGCAATGTAGCAAATCTGAAAGCTGTGGTGCTTTTTATAAGGTTTACATTGCAATTTCCATTTCACAAGTGGCTGTAAATTGTAGCTTACTGGAAAAAGCTGATCGTTACCACTGCCATCCATCTCAGAATGTTGTTGAACCACTAGTGGGTACATAATTAGCTAAATAAATGTAGAAACTGTTATAGTAAACAAAATGTTTTTTATTTCTTTCGAAGTCCACCAAATTATTGGTAGAAGCGCTGACAGATTTTGTCGAAACTGTCGCATCAGTGCACAGATTCTTCACATTAAGTCGTGTGCTGTCTGTTTACACAGACTTCCTTTTCCATCTTCATCCATCTAAAACATCCGTATCTAACGATGCCCCAGCCACGATTTCAGCGGCTCTGAGAAAGTTGGTGTCTATGAGCCACTGGCAGGATTAATTTCTCAGGTCATCACTTACAGCATGAGACGCTCGCAAGAAAGCTCCAGGCAAGGACAGAGTAAACTCTAGGGAGACATGGAGAGAAAGTGTGTGAAAGAGACATAGAGTGGGTGAGATGTCGAAATGTGTGTGCATGTAAGTGTTCGAAACCATAAGCTGTTCTCCATCATACTAAAGACCAAGGGAAAATTGAAGAGGTCATCGGTCCAGACCCGCAGTCAGCCAGGATTCTTCAACTCTGAAGCCAAGCTGGAACCATCCAATACATCATCTTTCAGCTAATTGCACAGAAACGTTTCCTTTTTTAACAAAGTAGGACGTGGTCCTGAAAAAAAGTCACATCATAGCTAAAATTACAAAGTATAGAAAAATTCTACAGGCAGATTAAACAATTATATTAAATATATATATATATATATATATATATATATATATATATATATATATATATATATATATATATATATATATATATATAGTATATATACGGTATATATATTTAAAGGAGAACAAATCCTTGCAGATGCAAAACTCCCCATAAAAATGCTATGGTGTCCTAGTTGGTAGGCAGGGTGTTGCAATTTGTTCGCTAGCGTGTTTTGGGTGTTGGGTGGTTACCTGCTGGCTTCTCACCCCAAGATACAGGTCAGGTCCCTCTTTCAATGTAAGTCTATGGGATTTTTTTTTGGGCCATTCTAGGTCACATAAAAAAGTAAAAGCATATGTCTCCTCATGTTTCGTCATTAATTTCTGTATAAAATGGTGTAGAGTGAAACTAGAAACAGTCTCTTTATATTCACTTTAGGGGCAGTTGCCTTCAAAGATCTAGTGGTAGAGCATTCCGTTAGCAGCACAAGGTTGTGGGTTCAAATCCCAGGGAACACGTTAGGTAAAAAATGTTAGCCTGAATGCACTGTAAGTCGCTTTTGATAAAAGCATTTTTTTACATAATTATTTTTAATTTATTTATTTTACATTTAAATATCTGTTGCCATTAATCTGAGTATCTATACAGAGATACTTGTGTACTTGGCCTTTCATACCAACTTTTAATATTTAAGGTGACCTTTAATATTTAAGGTGACCTTTTGTGGATGCGTTTATCAAAAGTAACTTAGAAATGTGGAAAACAACAAGCGATTTATGATGAGACAAAATATGAAAAGTGCTAACACTGTCCACAATAGTACAAACTAGGAGGAGTATTACAATAGTAAAAAACAAAACAAAAAGTGTTTTGCAGGATGCAGTTAAGTGCTCACGGAAGAGATGGGTTTTTAGTTGTTTCTTGAATATTGTAAAGGATTCAGCATTCCGGTTATGGTTAGGAAGATCATGCCCCTGGCATGGAACAGTGAATGAAAAAGTCCTGGAAAATGAAGGTTAACAGTTTAAAAGAAACATGTAACTTTAACTGAGTAATCGTAATAGCACTACCTGTCTTTGCAAGCACAGGTTTATAGAATTAGTACAAGCCCCTGAATTCAAGCCAGTGTCATTTCAGGAACAAGAAGGATGTCGAACATGTTAGGTAAATGTTAATCACACCTTCACATGTGTCAAGGCTAGCTCACGGATTAGGACAATGACATGCGAATATATGCAAATCTACAGTGCCCCCTTGTTTTTGACCTTAAAACCTGGAACGGCCAAGAGTCATCTGTGGGGATCTCTGGGGCATCAATGGTCTCTTCTGTGCTGTCAATCTGATCGCACTGGCTGCCCTTTTCGCCCGTTATTTATTCATTCCTCCTGTCCCCGAAGGCGTAAAAATGAAAAAGAGAAATGAGGAGAATAAAGTGACAGATTAATTTATTGACCAAGCAATCCTCCTCTAGGCTCACACCTCTCTGTCTATCGCTGCCCCAGGTGTCTTCGTTGCCAGCTGCATGATGGTCTGATGCCAAATGACTGAGAGGTGATGCACGGGCAGAAATTGAGAGGGATGGCCATTCATCACACGGGGCTAAAAAACAGCACCTCTTACCTCCTGAGACAGCAGCAGGTGATGGGAAAGAGGAAACGAGGCTGAGTTTTTTACATTGTCTGGCCCATATATCCCATAATGCCGTTGGCTTTGTTAGCCATCAGGGGTGCAGGGGGAGCTGGGTCATCTTTTTCTCAGAGTGCTTCTGTATCCTTTTTCCACGTGTCTTATTACAGCGGTATTCTCCATCTCGAGCTCTTGTATATATCATGCCCTTGTCTTCCTGCTGCTTTAGGATGATGTAGAGGGTCATGTGGTTACCACATGGACCATGGTTTGATGGACAGTATCTGTATAATGCAGGAAAAGAATGATATATCATACTACCAAGCTTTTAAATAATGTTTACACGTTTGACAGGTACTGCTCACTGGGATAGACTCGTCCTTACAAATTCTGTTGTCAATCATCCATTACTGCCTGATGGGAAATAAATTCTGGTCACATTAAAAAAATAGTTCACTTAAAAAATAAAATAAAATAAAACCTGTCATGAAAGTGGTTCAAACACTTCAGATCTGAATGCAGGCTTGAAGTAAATTATAAAAAGAGATTGGAGAAGTCCAATGTTGATGACATTTTGATTCAAAATTACAAGCAACAAAATTATAATAAGATCAAAATAATCATTTAGAAAATAGATTTGATGTTGACTTTTATTTATGCAAACTAACTCTCAAATCTTGATTGATTGATAGATTTCTTGATTTCTAAATAGATAGACAGATCCACTGTGCATCTAAACATCTATTTTGTCTTTGAATAATGTGAATGATTAAAATTCACATTAATAAGTCAAAGCAGAGTAAGGCAGCAGCCTTCATATCTCCAATTGGTCCTCAATCATGATACAGGAGCAGAAGAAATTTCTCTTTGAATCGTTCGCAAAAAAACATTACGTAATTCAACGATTAATGTGTGAATGGTCTTACAGTTGATTTATGGATGAATTTGTTCTGCTTGTGTTTTATTAAGGAGGTCTGACAAGCTGCTGCATCACTCCCGCAAGCAAACAGAATCCAATAGTACGGTATACTAATTCTCCAGAGCACAAGAATGCAAAGCTGATGAAAGGAAGGATGATGCCTTGCTCTAGGTTCAGTGATTTTATTCTTGAGCTGTAGGTCTTGCGATAGATGCTAAGATGTAACAGCCGAACAGACAAGAGGCGAAAAGTTTGACATCCACTTCTTCTGCGGTTCAATCAAGACGTGTGGCTGTAAGCAGGAGAGAGAATGAAAGAGAGTGAGTGAGAGAAAGATACCTAACCTGTCCAAGTCACGATGGATGAGTCCAATTGCACCCCCTCATCAATCAGCAAATGCTGCAGCACTGTAACAAAAAAATAAATAAAGAAATAAAGAAAAATTGTCACACCCTGATTGCTTCCTTACTCTCAAAAGCACACACACATTTGATTTCCATGGCTATGTTCAAAATAGCATACTAACATACTACTTTTACTATTCCTGCAGTATCCACCTTATTTTTCCCATTAGAGCAGGTGAGGCCATTTGTAAATTTAATGTGCGTCAGCTGTTTCCAGCTATTTTAGATGTACAAAACGGCTAATTTTGCTGCTTGATATTGGAAACTAGTGTGTCTTGGGAAGTCATGGCCTAGTGGTTAGAGAGTTTGACTCCTAACCCTAGGGTTGTGGGTTTGAGTCTCGGGCTGGCAACTGCATGACTTAGGTGCCCTTGAGCAAGGCTCCAACCCCTAACTGCTCCCTGGGTGCTGCAGCATAAATGGCTGCCCACTGATCTGGGTGAGTGTTCAGGGTTTGTGTGTTTACTGCTGTGTGTGTGCACTCTGGATGTGCACTAATGAACCTTGCACATTCACAGAAAATGGCTTACTTCCGTGTTGAAAAATAAGGTTTGTACAGAATGTAAACTGTGCAGAGTATGCAAATTTGGCTAAATATAAGGTATACCACAAAACACACTGCACAGAATATAATTTTTCACAAAATGCTTGATTTGGATAAAATGTTAGGATATTTTGTTTCACAAAATTCAAACAGTGTAATCAATGTAATCTATTTTTTTCCCAAACTTGTTTCACTTGCGCTGCTCCCAGTCAAAAATGACTGGCCAACAAAAACTCCTTATGAATTTCTATTATCAAAAAAAATGCAAATAAAAATGGATCAACTTGTTTTCTTTCAGTTAGCCCAGGATTTTTATTTCTTTTTGGAACTGAATATTGTAGGCCTCTTTGATCTGACCATATGCATCTCAACTTTTGAGTGAATATTTCAAAAATTTTCCACAAATAAAGCTTTTTTAAGTCAGAAACTGATTAGCATAAGCTCAGATGAATGAGACCTATGACCAGTCAGTTCTAAAATGAAGTACAAAACCTGTGCTACTAACAAGTTGATAAAAAGATTGAATTCAAGATTTGGTGATAATATAGCATAATGAAAGATTTACAAACACTTTTCAAAAGGTCTGTCATTTATGACAGAGAACACCAAATTAGGAAGGAATTTCAGCACAGCACAAGGGTTAAATGATTCAGTATACAGAGCATGGTATTCCATTCCAAACATAGCACCAAACAAACATTTTTTTCCATGGCCATATTCTAAATAGCATATCATTACCATACTACTTGTACCATTTCTCTGGTATGCAAAGTTTCTGTATGCATAAAATATCTTGTTTGACAAAATGTGCATTATACAACACAGCACACTGTATTCCACAATGCAAGGCTCACAACTTTCTTTTTTCAGTGTGACGAATGAAGTAACATCGACCACATTTCTTCCTTCTTGACACATTATTTGATCACATTTTAAACAAAATTTTATTAAAAATGCAACACAACAAATAATACAATTAATTTAATATATAACATTCCAGAGATAATTAAACCTGCAGTATGGCAAATGTAGCATGTCAACTACATTCTATCATTTCAAAACATTTATGTTGCATAATGTGCACTGTTTCACTTAATATTTCTACAAAACTAGGCAGTATACTGTATATCAGTATGCAGCAATCTTAATTTGAACACAGATGGCACGTACAGCTTGTAAACCTAAACAATTTCTTACAGTCAACTCATTTGTAGTTTACAAGGCTGTGAAATATTATAAATAATTTACCTAAAGGGCTATATCACTAAATTTATAAGATCATTTATGTATCACTTTTATTAAAAATAATGAATAAATAAATAAATACAATGAATTGCAGAAGGTTTTAAAAGCACTGAATGTAAATTGTACTACCATGGCCTATCACAGGATGATCCCTTTTAAAGCCATTTCACAGAAAGGTCACTTTGCACGTTGCATCCGCTAAATATCAATAAAAAGAGGCTCGATATAATTTCTATGTGTGAAACCGTCATCCGGTAAATGGTAAAAGAGAAAATGGAACTTGTCACAAAATGGTAGCCCTTAAAGGTGAAGTTCATATGAAATCAATGTGCGCCTCGGACACGAACAGATAGGAACACACAAATCAACAAAGTTTCTTCAAATTGCCTGACAATAATTAAATACATAAATATCCTGCTGTATAAGTACCATATGTACAATGATATTAATACATTTTGATACCATTACACATAAATAATTAATGTAGCCTACCAATAGTACGGTAAACAACAACAACAACAACAACAGTGTGAATGGCACAATATGTTACATTATGTACTTTTAGTGTTTAGAGTTTTACCTCTGTCGTGTAACATGAATAAAACCCCAGTTTATTGACTATAGGATGCATTTGCAAGTTTGGTTTCAATAAACTTTAGGTAAATATCCACTTCATCAAGGTTTGTTTTCGTTTTTGTTTTCTGAGTTGTGAAGTGGCTCTGTTTTTCTGAGGGAACAACCACACCAAACAATTGAATATCGATATCGAAAGTATCGATACGCAAACAAATAATATCGATACTAAGGTGTGTTTTATTTACCAGTGATTTTATTTAACAAAAAACATATAAAAAATAAATAATGATAATAATAATAATTAGAACAATGTGCAATTGAATTGGATGAATAACCATGGTTTTACTAAAGTGACCATAGTTCAACTGTAGTATTTTTTAGATTTGAATCATGTGTAAACAAACATATTTAAACTATGTGTAAACTAAAATATAACCTATAAATTACAATTAAGGCGTATTGAATATATACATTAAAATATGTTTTAAACAAAGTTAAGTGGTTATCATTACCCATTTAACTCGTAGTAATTTAATACATTTCATAAATTAAAAGTTTAGTTCAGAAGTATCGATATCGACGATACTGCCTTGATCGGTATCGTATCGAAAACAAAATAAGTGGTATTGCCCATCCCTAGTGTGAGGTGTCTGCTCCAAACGATTCGGTGCTTGAGTGAGCTGTCGGATTCATTCAGACTGAATTGCAAAAACGATTCAGACATGTTCCTAATGAGGGGCAATGATTAATTGCAAGAAAAGAAAAATCTGATAATTTGCGAACTGGACCGTCTAGAGAGAAAAACAACTCATGTCGCAGAAGAAAGTAGTGAAATTGTATTATATAATATATTCCACTTTATCCTGTTATTCTTTGTGTAGACTACAGTAAGTATCATGTTGTTGTGCAGCAACTCCAAATTATTTCATGTGTTCTCGCGTCATCTAAACTTATTCGCGAAATGACTCAAACCCTTTTGCAAACGCTGCTGATTGATTATTCGATGGTCGACTGAGCTGTTCGTTTCACTCAGACTGAATCGCAACCGTTCAGTTAGCTTTCCGAATTTTAAGTGAATCACAATTTTAAGTTAAAACTCTTTAATGAACTCAAAAGGGTAATTTATTCGCTAAATTGGGCATCTGCAGTTGTGTTTCTAAACAGCTGATATTAGTGACGTGATGGGAACATTTGCATGGGAAAATGTTTCTTATCTTGCTATCCTGCAGTCTCAGGCAACCATGATATTAGGGTAAGTAAATGGTGGGATTTAAAACACTTTTAAAAATGTTGTGGATTTGAATGAAGCCTCAGAAGGTTTTTTGATCACTTCTTGGTAATGGGTAGTGGACTGTAAGAGTATTGTGGTGGGAAAACAGGTCCGCACCACAGCCCTTAGCTCTGTCCCAAAGCTTGTTGCGGCAGGTGTCTTTTTGATTGATTGCATTGTTCTGTCCACATTTGTCTGATAATAGCAGTGTACCTGCTTGGGGGTAAAAGTTAAAAATAAAAAGTTTGATTCCGGACTAGGATACTGAAGCCGACACCTTGAGGTTTAGATAAGTTTAAGTAAATAAAGGAATATCATGTGTAATTGGTCATATTCAACTTGTCAGTAGAACCCTGTTGATGGTAATGACGTGAGGGCCAAAATATTACACAGTTTTAGTACAACACAAAAGTTATATGCAGGTCTCTTGTGATGTTGGGCAGTTTGACACCTCTAGCAACTTGGTGCCTGAATTGTTGTTTTTTATTTATTTATTTTTAATAATATGCTAAAGCCAGACTTCATTGAAAGATCATAAGCTTTATGTAAAGTAATGGTTATTTTTTTTACTTAATTGACCTCAAGTTTTACCGATTCAGTAAGTAGCTTTGAGAACCAAAATGTATAGCTGTAGTTTTAACTTGCTACAGTTGATGATAGAAACTTTTTTATTTTTGCATATCAGACATTTTTGTCTTGCAACTTTTCAACAGTATAAAATTAATTAAATGGAGAATATTAAGTACATTCCAGTAATCATCAAAAATAACAAATACTGTTTGTTAAAAAAGGTAAAAAATAAAAAAGTCTGTTTAAACAAAATTCTTATAATTTGAAAAATATCTGTATTTATCTGAAGCTGTTTTATCTGTTAGTGTGTATTTCAATACATATATTTTTAATTCTCATTTATCAAATAAATTACATAGTTTTAGTTACGTGTAAAGAAACAGTGGAGCAACAGAGAAGGACAGCAGCTTGTGAGTGTTTTGTCTCGTTTTCTCATTAGACTACTGTGTGATCGTCAGTGCTAGGAAAGTTTTTGGTTTAAATTGTGTGTGTCTTACCCTGGTAAATACGTGCTGAAAGTGGCACTTGGTTTTGCGTTTGCCTATTGCGGGACTGCCCAGTTTCGATCTGCTTAATAGTGAGGCGTGGCCAAAGCCAGTGAAAGTACTTAATTAACTGTTTTGAAAGCACTTGTCAGAAGAAACAGTCGAGCAACAGAGAAGGACAGCAGCTTGTGAGTGTTTTGTCTCGTTTTCTCATTAGACTACTGTGTGATCGTCATTGCTAGGAGGGTCATTATACGAAAACGTGCCAGTTCCCACTTTTAATGTTTCAAAGTACTGTTTTGAAAATCTTTAAGCCCCTTTTTGGATGAAGTAGATCCTTACCTCTCAGGAAAATGTGCCGTGCCATCTCAGGCTATCTTATTTATTTTATTTTTTTCATATAACCAATTTAAATGTGTGTTTTTGGTCAACCCTGTTACCAACATATTAATTACTTTTTGAAAATGTTTTAAATACATGTATAGAACAAATCTGATATACTGTGGAAGATATACCCCCCCCCCCCCTTGTTACATTTAAGAGTGTTTGTGAATTGAGAATATTGAAAGTTTTATTTTTTTAAGTGGATGAATACGTTCATTTCCAAATTACACTCTCCCAGCATCTTCTGTTTTAAGAAAAATTTATGGAAACAAAAATGAAACACCTCAATTCAATTTTGAGTGGATTATTAGCCTCTCTTACTTAACATTTACAATTAATTGATTAAATTTTTTTATTTACATTTTTAAAATTATATTAGAATATTATAAAAGTAACAGGGTTGACACCTCAGTAACAGGGTTGACAACAATTACCGTATTGGTTATACTGCTTGTTTGAGTTACAGTTATGGTTGTAATGGAGTCTTAATTGGACATTCATAAACTACTAATCAGCATATTATGTAGACAGCTCTATTGAGATTTTAGCATAAAAAGGATGAAAAACCAAAACTTATCTGTTTGCATGAACTTTAACTTTAAAATGTTTTAATTGTTGCCCCGCCTTCTACTTCTCAAACCTCTTACTTTCTATGATATAGTGCTGAGAAAACACAGAGTTAGCCCATCGTGTGTTGGTAGTGGCGTGTACCACAGTTTGCTTTGCCAATTGCGAAACGTGATTGGTAAACGGTTTGCCAGAATATACCCCAGATCTATCCAGTTAGTGAAGCATTGTTTTCCACACTGGTTTCGTTAAATAAATAAAGGAAATTATTATTTTAAAAGGTTCACTCATAAGAATCATCTGTTCACGAATTGGATCGTGAACTTACATTACCGAGCCAAAGATGATACTGAACATTTCGAATGAATAAAGAATTCAAGTTCATCTGTAAAGCACATAAAGCTATTGTTTGACTTCATAAACCTTTATTTCATGCATACTTCGTATGGATCTGTTGCCTGAATGCAGAGTGTGATTTCTAGGAGAATGTTTGTGTCGTTATGTGCTTGTATGCACGCTCACTAGGAGTTGCTAAATGAACAGCTGCTGCACACAAAATCAGTCGCGGTATTGGTTGAAATCCCCAAACTTAAATATTAAATTAATATAAAAGTAATCACTGGTAATCTAAAATAGTTTTCAGATGTAACTGTAATCTGATTACCCTTTATTTAAAATGTAATTATAACGAAATACAGTTAGTCATATTTAGTATTTTAAATACGTAACGCCGTTACATGTATTTCGATACTCCCCAGCCCTGATTATTTATGATTGTGTAGCATACTGTAAATGTAAGTAGTTCACATGCCCTCAAATAACCATACAAGTCACACAAGTTTGATTTTTTGACAAGAAAACTTTTTCAAACTGTTTGGATGGAGTGCATGTATGGAGAGTATCCCAAATGCAAACTTGTTAATTTATTGACTTCTCATAATAAAAATAATAATGACTTTTCAAGAGTCAAGAGGCATTTATTTGTCATTTGCATAGTTAACACTGGGGAAAACTGGGCATTGAAATCCTTGTGACGAGGCTCAGACATACAGTGACAATAACAAGACATAAGACACAGACGTACATGGAGAGCACTGAGATTTTTGAGTGACTACGGTGCCCTTAGACAGAAAGACATGGACAGAGCATTATATACAAATAAGTGGAAGCAACAGGTACAATAAAGGTAATCAGTGTTTAGAGTTATGGTGTACATAAGAAGTCCTGAGGTAATATTGTGATTACTGGGGTAGAACAGTGTCTAAAATGTCATTGTAGAGTGACATAGAGCTACATGGAGGAAAATTAAAGTGGCAGTGCAGATGCAATAAATAAACTTAAGAGCAGCACACATTCAGATGTATTCCTGAGAAGAGCAATGTCCAAAAGTCATTGTAGAGTGTCGCAGAGTAACATGAAGGAATATAAAAAAAAGTGGCAGTGCAAGTACAATGAAGTAAACATAAGAGCAGCATGTATTCGTTTTTTAGATGAATCAACTTTTGGTTTATAAAGCACATTTATAAAAACCAATGCACTTGTGTGTGTCAGTATAGATCAGTAACCTCAACACATTTAGCCTACCTATCAGTAGAATAAATAAAAAACATGATTTTTAGGGATGAAAACTGTTAAAACATGTATATTATGTATACTATTTGTAAGAAAAGTACGTCTGTTAAAATTCTCAGTCATCCAGGTCATAGTTATCCAAGAAGGGTTGGAAGAGGTTAAATACCTGGCACTCTCCATCAGTCATTTAGAAATGAAGAAACCCCTTGGATGAGAGGCAATATCTTCAAATATGGACATACCAAGTCCAGTTGCCCTTGATTTAACCCTTCTTGAGTATACAACATGGGTAAGACACACAAAAGCATCCTTGCGTCAACCCTTTTACCCTGGAATGGTTACAGGGTTGACGGTAACAGGGTTGACAAAAGGTTATTGGCGGCCATTACTAGCCATGAGGTATAGGTAATGACACCACATTACATGCCTTAATGAGAGGCTTAAATATTATCATATATGTAAATTTTTAAATATGTACAAATAACTTTTTAACGTATGCTTTTCTGGTAACAGGGCTGACACAATGAGCGTGTCCCTGTCTTTCAGACATTACATAACCTCAAAGAAAATTCATTAAAAAGAAGAGAACACTTACTTGTCTTCTAGCATCAACTTCATGAAAGTCAGATGATGTCACTTCCTGGAACTGATGCAACTTTTGGAACAGTCCATTATCTTTAAAGAGGTGTTTTCATAAAAAGTAACAGGGTTGACGAGAACCTAGGGACCCGACTAAATTGTGTGTTTTTTATTTTATTTGACACGTTAAGAATAAAATCCATTTATGACTAATGAACTGACACTTAAGGCTTTATACAAGTATATGTTTTTTTTATGGTAGTTTGACTTTTTTGGCCTCGATAGCAAGTAGAAGTAGAAAAATCATACTGAGGGACAGGCCATTTTCAACATTTCTTCAAGATGCTTTGCACAAAAATGTGATTAAAATCCTTTAAAAACAAAAGAAACAGAAAATAATTTATTCTTATATTATGAGACGTTATGGAAACTAAATTATAAAATATTTTATTTGTTTTATGTTCTAAGATTTACAGAGCTTTTTTTTTTCTGAGGGACACAAAATGGCACGTTTTCGTATAATGACCCAGGAAAGTTTTTGGTTTAAATTGTGTGTGTCTTACCCTGGTAAATACGTGCTGAAAGTGGCGCTTGGTTTTGCATTTGTCTATCGCGGGACTGCCCAGTTTCGATCTGCTAAATAGTGAGGCGTGGCCAAAGCCAGTGAAAGTACTAAAATAGCTGTTTTGAAAGCACTTGTCAGAAGAAACAGTCGAGCAACAGGACGTTGGAAGGACGTTTCCAAACTTCTCCTGTCCAATCATCCTACTACTTGTCCACTTGATCCGATCCCAACTCACCTCCTTCAAGCGAGCTCTTCTTCAGTCATACCTTCCTTTACTCACATTACCAACTCTTCTCTTCACTCTGGAACATTTACCTCAGCATTCAAGCAGGCTCGGGTAAGCCCACTGCTCAAGAAACCATCTCTAAATCCAGCGCTTCTTGAAAACTACAGACCGGTAACCCTTCTTTAATTCATTGCAAAGACACTTGAGCGAGCTGTGTTCAGCCAGCTTTCTATGTTCCTTGTACAGAACAACCTCCTGGACCGCAACCAATCTGGCTTCAAAAGTGGCGACTCAACTGAGACTGCTCTGCTCTCGGTTACTGAAGCCCTGCGACTAGCAAGAGCAACTTCAAACTCCTCAGTACTGCTGCTGTCTGCTGCTTTTGACACTGTTAATCACCAGATTCTCATGTCCACCCTCAGAAAGATGGGCATCTCTGGAACCGCACTCCTGTGGGTTAAGTCCTACCTCTCTGACAGATCATTCAGTGTGTCTTGGAGGGGTGATGTTTCAAAGTCACAACACCTTGCTACTGGGGTTCCTCAAGGCTCAGTACTTGGACCACTTCTCTTCTCCATCTACATGACGTCATTAGGATCTGTCATTCAGAAGCATGGCTTTTCTTATCACTGCTACGCTGATGACACCCAACTCTACTTCTCATTCCAGCCAGATGACCTGACGGTAGCTGCTTGCATTTCAGCCTGTCTGAGTGACATTTCTAGCTGGATGAATGACCATCACCTTCAGCTTAACCTTACGAAGACAGAACTCCTGGTGATTCCATCTAACCCATTGCTTCATCACAACTTCTCTATACAGCTGGGTTCATCAACAATTACTCCTTTGAGGACAGCCAGAAACCTAGGAGTTGTGATGGATCATCAGTTAAGCTTCACAGACCACATTGCTTCAACGACCCGGTCCTGCAGGTTTGCCTTATACAACATTAGGAAGATTAGACCCTTCCTGTCAGAGCAAGCCACCCAACTTCTTGTCCAAGCTCTTGTTCTCTCCAGACTGGACTATTATAATGCTCTCCTGGCAGGCCTTCCTGCATGTACTGTCAAGCCTATGCAATTGATCCAGAATGCAGCAGCAAGGGTTGTCTTCAATGAGCCAAAAAAAGCTCACGTTACTCCTCTCCTCATCAGTTTACACTGGCTACCAGTAGCCGCCCGCATCAAATTCAAGGTACTGATGCTTGCCTACAAGACGACCACTGGCACGGCACCAACATGCCTAAACTCACTGGTTAAATCTTATGTGCCCTCCAGAAGTTTGCGCTCTGCAAGTGAACGACGCCTTGTGGTGCCATCCCAAAGAAGTTCAAAATCACTCTCACGGACCTTTTCCTGGACTGTGCCCAGCTGGTGGAATGACCTCCCAATCTCAATTCGTACAGCGGAGTCTTTACCCATTTTCAAGAACCATCTAAAGACTCATCTTTTTTGCCTTCACTTAACCAACTAATACTAGCACTTTTCCTTTTCTTGTCTTTTCATTTATATATAAAATAATAAAAAAAAACCTGGCTATGCATTCTATACTAGACTAACTGAGACTTGTCATGGCACTTGTATACTGTTGTTGTTGTTGACCTGACTGCTTCTATTGTTCTCATTTGTAAGTCGCTTTGGATAAAAGCGTCTGCTAAATGATTAAATGTAAATGTAATGTAAATGTGTAATGCACTTTTAAATACATACATACACATTCTCTACTTCTACTGTGATTGCAGAGCGTGATCTCACATCTTCCACAGTTAAATACAGCAGTAGCTATATAGCAACCAATATCACTGAGACGCATGCAGACCTCCAGCGGTTCAGTGGCTGTCAATGTTGGTGTTCTGGAAGTTGCCAGCTTATGCAACACTTAAGCTAAATTGTAAATTAAACATGGCTGATGCAACCTATGTCATAAAGGTAGAACAAGGAATACCTCATCTTTAAAAACGCTTGCTTCAGTTACATTGACTGGCCCAGCATTATAACTCTCTTGAAAACATAAAGTGATTGCCCCAATGGGAAACGGATCGACAGGAGAATTTCATGCCTTTGGACTGACAGTGAGTCTGTCTGTCAGCACTTAAACTTAATAAATAGCTGAATGAGGGATCAGTCTCAGTGCTTCAGGGCTAAATGAGTTTTATACGGCCCAGACCTTCATATTCCACTCACTTTTACTGTCCGCTCACCTTTGAATGTCAGCGATCACTTACAGTTATTTATGAGCGTCTCTCTATTCAAACGCTTATGACACAAGTCATAAATTGCTACTTTATGGAAAAATGTTTGTGGAGGCCTGTCATGGAGATTAATTTATTTTATTGGCACCAAAGGAGAGCTGATGTCGAAGTGTTTTGTTTGAATAGTTTTTTTTTTATGCAAACAAAGTACACATGCAGGCTGACACGTTAAAATTATTAATATATTTATTTAAAAACATAAATGCATTATTTGTGTATTTTATTTGTATTATTATTTATTAAATAAAAGACATTGTTGATATTATTTGTTTACACTACTGGTCAAAACTACCAGTTTTTACATACGTTTGTAATAGTAATTATTATTATTTTTTTTTTGAAAGCTGTCTTTTATGTTGATTGTTAAATCTATTTTATCAAAACAGAACAATAAAAAAACAATATTGTGAGCTACCATAATTTAAAAAATATTTGAATATATTTGAAAATATATAATTAAATTCTATGATGCAAAGCTGAATTTTCAGCATCATTATGCAATCGTATGTGCCACATGGTCATTTAGAAATCTTTCTAACATGTTTTTTTATTATTATTATTATTATTCTTTTTATATATTTTTTTTTCAAACAGACATTTCTTATGACTTTTTGCTTTTGTGATAAACTACCATACCAAAAAAACAAAAACAAAAAGGTTGGGTAAATAAGATTAAAAAAAAAAAAAAAAAATAATAATAATAATAATAATAAGAATGAATGTTTATTATGCAAATACACATTAAATTGATCAAATTAATAAAAAAAAGATAAAATATGAATGGTTACACTATTTCAGTTACAAAATTGTATTTGTGTGTGTGTTTGTGTGTGTGTGTGTGTGTGTTTGTGTGTGTGTTCTTGTTTTTGTGACATATCAGGAAACAACTGTGTAAAACGACATGGGTATGACACGGGTATTACAAGGAGAGGGTGACTTATGAGGACATAACCCATGTCCCCATTTTTCAAAACGCTTATAAATCATACAGAATGGGTTTTTTTGAGAAAATAAAAATGCACAAAGTTTCCTGTGAGGGTTAGGTGTAGGGCCATAGAATATACAGTTTGTTCAGTATAAAAACCATTACACCTATGGGATAACACTTTTCACAAAAACAAACGTGTGTGTGTGTGAATAAAATGTAAATCTGCATGTGTACTGTACGCATATGCAAACAAGTTCCTGCTTCAAATACATAAAAATTCTTGAATTTTAGATTATTTTGAGATCCTATAGGGATTAGGCAAAAATATAGCCTACAATTCAGTAAATTGTCACTCGTTCGTTCGCTCCCAAATGTCAATTGTCGGATGTCAAATTTGCTATAGCTGACTGCTCAGATAATAGTTTTATCAAAAGGAAAAAAGTGAGCCGACATTGAATTCATTTGTTTGGTGAGGGTGACAGCAAGGAAAAGAGGGAAAGTGAGAGGAAAAAAGTTGAGAACCAACAGGGATGCAAGGAGGCAGAAGACGACAGTGAGAATAAAGAGACATAATATGATAAAACCTGAGTTACGAATTGAAAGCTGTTTCATGTGTCTTATCAGAAACACACCGGCGCCAGTGACAACTGTGTGACAGCAGCGCGGTGATAAATTAGTGTATTTAAATAGCAAATGAGGGATGAGACAAACACATGAAGGTCACTGGCGTACCTCAAAAGATGAACCCTGTTACTCACGTTATAATTGCTTCTTTCAGCCAATGTTCCTCATTAATATTAAGTGGGATTTAACGTAGACAAACCTCCAAATCTTCCAAAAACTTGACATCAAAATTGAGCAGCAATATTATCTCAAAATCTTTTTACATCTAAAGGCTTTTCTATTTGCATAAAGCAACAAGAGGGTCAAGTACATTCTTCTTGCGTGAAGACAAATGACACTTTGGTCGCTGCCGAGTATTTGAGTGCAACTCACAGTAAATAAATACATAAAACCTATGCATCCAGGTAGCATTTCACCTCCGAATCAATAGGAAATAGATAAGACACAACATTTTAAATTTAAATATATTGTTTCTTTCTGTGTTTTTCTTTTTTTTTTCTTCTTCGTTGTGAAGTTGTCATCATTACATTTGCGCACATTACAATTCCCATTATTCTAAATGGTGATTCTCATTAGATTCTCAATACTGTGAAGACTATAATTGAAACAAGAAAGGACATATTAAAATATTACCATTATGTATAAATACTTAAATATAATTTCTACGTTTATTATTATTATTATTATTATTATTTTAATTTACATTTTTAAGGAAATTTTTTTAAGCTAAATTCTCATGATTATGCAAGTCAAGCATTAATATAATTAACTAAAACTAACTAAAATTAAAACCATTAAAAAGTTACTTAAAATAAATGTTAACTATATATATATATATATATATATATATATATATATATATATATATATATGAACTGATTCAAAATATAAATAAAAACAATTATAGAACAGTTATACTAAAATAAGATTCATGCATGCACAGATGTTCTAACTATTATTATTAAGAATATACTGTATGTTATTGATTTTCATAATATACTATCTTTATAAATGATAATATTATTTGTTCATGTTTAAAGAGCCTTATTCTATTTATAATTAATAATTATCTGAAACTGTTCTTGACATGGTTTCTTGAGTTACCTATATGCATCAAAAAATGTATGTGTATTAAAAAAAGATAGTGAGACAGAGAGAGATTTACAGATGCACTTGATGATGTAACCAAAAGTTTATTTGATAATTTTCCTAATGTATGTGTGCTACAAGATTTTTCTTTTTCTCTCACGTTCCTGCAATTAAGTCCTTTTGCAAATGCACTCTCTGAAAGACCTGTGCATAAACTTGTTCAAGGACAGCTTCACAGACAGAAACACTGTCATTCACTGGCTTCACCTGTGTCTCCCATTGTAACCAATGAAAGAAATTAAATTTTTTTATTAAATACGACATCAGGGTCAAGCTCACAACTCAGAAAGCATTCATGCAGGGAACAAGTATATATGTGTTTATTTTCAGCACATCAGTATTAGGTCTAGACATATACAGAAAACAGAATTTGTTTATACCACACTAGAACATAAGAGGATTCAGACCACTTCTCCTTTGAGCTCAGGACAAACAGTCCAGCGCTGAAGAAATGGAGAGCAAACTAGGGATGCACCGAAATGAAAATTATTGGCCGAAACTGAACAAAATGAAACTATGGGCCGAATATTAAACATGGGTCTTCAAGAATTTTTTTTTTTTCATGTATTTTGCAATTTCTTTTTCACCATTGGATGAATTCAATAGCCAAAATGTGCTTTTTACTATTTTGACTTGCTTTAAAAAAAAAGAAAGAAAAAAAAATCAATTACAAAACAACAATTAAAAAATATTTAAAACTGAACATTTTTAATATTCTAGCAGGCTCTAATTTTGCACATTGTTACTTAAAATTAATAAGTTAGTAAAATAGTATTTTTTGGCCATCAGACCCCCTTCTTGAATCAGGCATGTATTTTTTTTTTTATTGTACAATTAAAAGCAGCCTTGCTGAGAAGAGACTTAAAAAAATCTGTTTTTATTTATTTATTTTTTATTTTATTTTACAGAACAAAAGTAAAATTAAATTACTAACATTTGTGAAAGTTGATAGAGTTCTTGCTTTTTTTCTCAACTTTTATTTTGGCAGAAACGTGCAGGAAGACCTCAATGCTGCAGATTTGTAAATGAGTCTCAGTACGAATACGTTGTATGTATTGCTTTGTCACATGCCTTGTAAAAATTCATAAAAATGTGATTGAGCAACTGACAAGTAACACTGATTCAGCGGAGATTTTCCTCGCGCTTTGGTCTTTGAACCCTGGTTAATATTAACAACAAGTGGCAACCTTCCAGTCTTTCTCGTGAAACCAACATGGAAGTGACTAAAACTGCAATTCATCGACTGGCCACTAGAGGCTAGCTCCAAAAGGGAGTCAGTCCCATAGACTTCCCATGTTAAAATGCCCAACATTAAAGAAGTTGTTTACAGCCTGGTACAAAAAGTGGTTTTGGTCTATATAGCTAATTTTACCCATCATGCCAACTATGAGGGGGGTGATTTTTATTTTTATTTTTTTATAACTCATCCGTTTAGATTATATTAAGCCTTAAAGGGTTAGTTCACCCAATAATCAAAATTATGTAATTAATAACTCACCCTCATGTCATTCCAAACCAGTGAGACGTTTATCTTCTGAACACAATTTAAGATATTTTAGATTTAGTCCGAGAGCTCTGTCGATCCATTGAAGCTGTGTGTACGGTATACTCCCCATGTCCAGAAAGGTAAGAAAAACATCTTCAAAGTAGTCCATGTGACATCAGAGGGTCAGTTAGAATGTTTTGAAGCATCGAAAATAAATTTTGGTCCAAAAATAGCAAAAAAAAAAAAAAAAAAAAAAAAAAAAACCTTTATTCAGCATTGTCTTCTCTTCCGTGTCTGTTGTGAGAGAGAGTTCAAAACAAAGCAGTTTGTCATATCTGGTTCGCGAACGAGTTCTGCATAATTACGAGTGTGGCCACTTGGACCGCTGCTGCTGTCACCGCCATCGATCTAGGTAGCAGTGGCTTCAGCAGCCAGCTCCTGTGTTTTTGCCCATTTTTGATTATCCGGGAGTGGCGCGCGGTGACACACTGGCAAGATGGTGATGGCCAGCTCCGCCCACTTTGACCTTCAAAAGCGCTCCTCAGAAATCTACAGGTGACATCACGGACACTACATCCATGTTTTTATTCAGTCTTTGGTTAACAATAGGTCTGCACGATTAATTGCACGAGATTGTCATAATATTGCATAGCTTGTCAGCGAACTACGGCTCTGTGTAGTAAGTGCCACTCCATTTGAAAGCAGGTGATGGCCATTTAGTACTAATCACAAAACTGGCTTTACTGACTAGACACGCATGACAATCGCGTGCGATTGATCGAGCAGCCCTCGTTAACAAGCAGATAGCACCACGAGTTTGTGCAGTGCTGTCAGAATACATGCAATTCAAATGTGAAAACATGACTTTCTGCAGTTTATTTAATTGTTTAAAGCTATTTTGATCATCATACAGTTACCAGCAACAGTCACCTCTTCCTCTTCTCATCAAAGAGATGTGCTGCAGTACTAAACAGTCTATCACTGTCGGCGCTGGTAATGATTTTTGCTTCTTTTTGGTTTTAAATGCTTCCATACTTCTGTTTGTTACATTTTAGAGTGCACACCTCTCACTGGTTGCGTCATATCATTCTTTGGTACAATTTATTCTGTCTTTTCGCTTGTTTGGCCAAACACAGAAAGAGCTGTTTGCTATTTTCAGCCAAATAATTTTGGTTGCCGAACATTTGGTGCATCCCTAGAGCAAACACCTTGAAAATACATCATTAGCCTGCTTCAACCAGGGTTTCATTAAAACTGCACTAAGTTCCAGCAGTGACACAGATGGAAAAATGGACAAAATAACACATAAAAACACAATTTCAAGACGGATAAAAAGACAAAAAAAGAAAAAAGGACACTGACAGAACCAAAACAAATGGCTTTTAGGGCAATAGTTAATCCAAAAATTACAGTTTGCTTAAAATGTTTTCACTCTCAGGCCATTCAAGATGTAGATGACTTTTTCTTCATCAGAACAGATTTTGAGAAATGTATCATTATATCAGTAGCTCACTAAAGGACCCTCTGGCGTGAATGGGTCTTGTCTGAATCAGGAAACATTTTCGATTTTGAAACTTATTCCTTCAATGTAGTTGCATTCCTCATCTTTCAAAAAAAAAAATAATAATAATAGTTTTAATGTCTTTAAAATAAAAAAGCCATAAAAATAATACTTTTTTTGTTTGTGTTTTTTCTTCTTAATATATTGACGGAGAGCCAACGTTGTAATTCAACTCATCTTTAACTTTTATAGGACATTTTATGCAATTTAATCTTTTTATTATTATTATTATTATTGCAAAATGTTTAAATTGCAAAATTGCAGCAGCTGAACCACTTGCCTTCTCAAGGTCGGTGTTTCAAATCCAGCACATGAAAGTACAATCATGATTTGGTATAGAAATGGCACTGCTTTGCTCTTGATTGACATTTCCCTTTAAAAAAAAATCTAAATATAAATAGATGCATTCAAATGCCTCTTTTTGCATATTGACCTCTGACACCTGGGTGGCAAACTGTAAAATGACATCTATTTTCTTTTCTGTTGAAATGCAAGGACATGTTTATCTGTTGACGTACAGACAGGCAGCAAGCAACCCCTCAGCTCATTCCTGAATTAGAGGTGCGCCTGCCCCTGTCACTTATAAAGAGATGTGTAAAAGTCAAACTCATTTCTTAAAGTAGAGGCATTTAACCAGCATCAATTATTCATTTTGCTGTTTTAAATTATTAATCTATTCATAAGGAGACTCAATTATACTCTGAAAACAGAAGCTGCACCCGTACACGATTTTCTTACTTTTTTTTTTTTTTTTTTTTTTAAGAGATGACCTACATTAAGAAGCGTTCATGTTCTTATTATTTTATCTTCTTGTAGCATAAAGCTATTCACTGCATTCATAATACATCTCTCATGATGAAAATAAAGACATGCCTTATGAGGTGGAAGAAAGAAAATGCATTTCTTATAGGCCATGTATACTGTCAAGGCATTTTGAAAGAAATCATGTTAATGCATTTTGCTTTAATATGCTATTCTTTTGCTGTACGGGACTATTAGCAATTTAAGATGTCTGTTTTTTTTTTGTTTTTTTTTTGCTTCTATATGTAAGAGTCATCTATGATTCATACTCCACAGACAAACATTGTATGGCTCTATTATATAGTTGGCCTCATTCAGCACTAGACATTTAAATATTCACTGTGCATTTATATTTGCAGTTTAATTATATATATATATATATATATATATATATATATATATATATATATATATATATATATATATATAGTATGTTTAATGGAAAAACTAAAATCAGCTGCAGACCATTTAGATTGATATTAAAGTTTCTGAACCCAATCAACCAATTAATTAATATTGAGTTTAGATAAATTTTTATTTGCTATGCATTATAAATTCTGACTCTCAAAATGAGACTGAATTTATTGAATATAATTTAATTTTGATTTACGGTAACAATTTACAGTAAGGTCTCTTTCGTTAACATTGGGTAAAGATTTATCCAGTGTGAACAAAGATTTATCCAGCCTGAAAAAAATTATCCAGTGTGAATGAGCAATATATATATATATATATATATATAAATATATTTATATATTTATATATATATATATATATATATATATATATATATATATATATATATATATATATATATATATATATATATATATATATTTTTTTATTATATTTTTTTTTTCAGCAAGTATTAACCTTTATCGGTAATGTTTGAAATTAAAAATACATTGTGATTGAAAATTTACTCAAACAGGTTTTTTTCTTTGGGGCAATTAAGAATGCATAATAATAAATGCTGTTTCATCTTATCTAATGTACACCTAATGTTATAACAACCATTACTGAACTGAACAGAGATGACATAACTGAATCCAATGATGAACTGCCTTTAACTATCATTTTTGCATTATTGACACTGTTTTCCTAATGAATGTTGTTCAGTTGCTTTGACGCAATGTATTTTGTTTAAAGCGCTATATAAATAAAGGTGACATTGACATTATATAATACATAAGTTTAGTGGCACATATTTACAGGGATTATTTGTTAGTGTTAGGTTAAATAATGTGGTTAACTAAAGATTTGATTAATCTTAATGTCATTTCAACGTTTACTAATATATTATTAAAATCAAAAGTTGTATCTGTTATTATTATTATTTAATGACAAACTAACAATACAGATTTTTATTAAATAGCTGTTATTGAATAACAAATTAATTGTTAATTTAATTAACTAAATTAACCTTAAAACATTATTTTTCACATAATTGTTCTTCATTCCACACTGCTCTGTCCCTTTTCCATTAAACACAACTACAGTACAAATAACTTTTAATATATGGTTTTATCCTGATTAAAGCTTTAATACAGTGCGGCAAACGCACACATGTCCATGTATAATTGCTTCTCATAGCTATGTGAAATAAGTGTATAAATGGAACAGTTCATTGTTTAAGCTGAGCTGGTGACCTTAATGACAGATTGAGAGCGAGAGAGAGAGAGAGAGAGAGAGAGAGAGAGAGAGAGATGCAGAGCAGGGCGATGTGAGGAACCGTATTAACAACTGCTGCTTTAGAACATTGATTTTGAAACTTGTAGTGTTGGAATCCCCTAATACAGGTTTAAATGCATCTTAAAAGGTCAGAAAACATTGTAATTTTCTCAGTATATACATTATATATAAGAGTCATTTGCCAATGATTAGGAAATGATTCGTACCCAAGCAAGTTCCGAGCAAACCCCTCCCTTCTATAAGCCTACTGTGCTCTAAATTGTCAGCTGGCCAAGCCTGTTATGATTGGCACAGAGAGGAGTCCTTGAGCCAGTTAGCGATGCCGCCATTTACAAATAAACCTTTACATAAAACAATATAGTTCTCCAATCTTTTCTTATAATAATGACTTAAAATACAAAAACACTTATGCAAGCGAATTGTGCCCACAGCTAAAGTTTAGCT
This sequence comes from Carassius carassius, assembly GCF_963082965.1. NCBI lineage: Eukaryota > Metazoa > Chordata > Actinopteri > Cypriniformes > Cyprinidae > Carassius > Carassius carassius. The sequence goes on along the minus strand of NC_081802.1, from coordinate 6,535,387 downwards.
GCTAAACGGTGAACACTTAAAACAATAATGGTGGGTTTGTTAGCCGAGTGCTAATGTGACTACCTGATGAAAGGATGGTTTGTAAACCAAAATAGGTCTACTTCCTAAAACAGCCTAACACTCACTCGTCTTTATAACTACCATTGTAGCAATGATTATAAAGTCTGTGTGATACACTACATTCTTTATTACTAAATGAGGTAATTAGAACAACATCAATCGATAGATTCTTAAGAAATAGTGGGTTCACAGCGAATTATCAGAACTACTTCAGTAAGAAAGTAATCTGCTTTATCTAGAAACCTAAACCTGCACTAGGAATACACCACATATTACCAAAAAACTTGATATTTTAGGCACTCAAGGGAAAACGTACACAAAACGTATCAATCGTACCTACAGGTTGTGGTTTGGAGAGCTTGTTAGTCCAAATTAAGAAGATTAGAAGCCAACGAAGATAAAAGCCAAGATTAGAGAAGCAGTCCTTGATAAAATGACATGCACACAACAAAAGGTTTGAATTGTATTTCTGTGGTATCCTTGAACACAGCGTCTTCTCAAAATCATGTAAAACATAAAACCATGTCTACATTTGTGATCGGAGAAATGACAAGCAACAAGCGCTGATCTACACTGCACAAAACTCGCGCTTGAATCGTCAGTGGCAAATTATTTAACCCCTTTACTTGCAAACATCGCAGATAAGTTTATTATTGTTTCACTTTCACAGCACGTTAAACATCACTCTCTTACTGGATCTGGACAAACTGTGCATCAATTGAAAGTTTAAAGACTCTAGCTTCGATATTTGACCAATATTTTAATAAAACATTGTTGCAGTGACAGTTATTTAGTAATTTATGTCAGGAGTGCAAAATAATAAATCCGTATTATGCCACATTTTGAATAGAAATTCACCACTCATTCATATTCAGTCAGGTCTGCAGCGGTTTATTTGTGTTCACATAGACTCACTGAACAGCGTCAATAAGGATTTATAGACCAAAGATGCATATCTGCGGAGATATATGGATATATTTACTGATGTTTACTTCATATTTCTTCAGACAGAATCGTCATTTCTATTCATTTTCCACTGATTTACACGATCTGGTGATAAACAGCCTCTCCCAGCGATCTCTGTGTGTGTGTGCAGAGCTGGGTGCTCTTGTGTGTGTCAGTCAGACTCCGATTGGTCCTTTTCCTTGTCAATCTTAGAGTGTCATAACCGGACACCGCCACATCGTGTCACATGCTTCCTGTACACTTCCTGGTAGTTATCTGACCAAAACAACACTGCAACACCTCTGTACAAAAAAAGGGGGGTGACTAGTAAGGGGTTAAATATGAAAATGTACTTACTGGCTGTGAGTCAGAAGCGCCAGACTGTCCTTGCAAATTTGGAATTGCCCCACTTTATATAAACAACCTTTTTGCACATACATTCATTGTAGTCTACTCTCCCAGGTTCAGGATACAGTCCTACTGTACGTAAAATGCGCTCCACAAATCTGAATATTTGGGTTGAACTGTTCTGGAACTTTGTTGTAAATACAACTTGACCACTAATTTTTAATTGTTTCCACTTTTGGAAGACCAAACAAAATAGTTTCACTTTCACAATGAGAAACAGCGTCTCCACAACATGGCATTGGGAGAAACAATACTACAGCGAGAATTGAAGTTGTGCCGCCTCTCTTTGCGTGGTGTTATGCAAATCTTCCCACACAGTGAGGTAGACAGGCGTGTTTGAACAAGGTGTTTTAGGAGGGGGGGCGTGGAAGAGTCTTAACTTTTATAAAGAATAACTCTTTGGGTTTGAGACTTTAGTCTTTGCAACTTTAAGGATTTTATATATGCATGAACAGCTTGTAACACTCCAAAGAGAAGGGAAAACTTTAAATTACATCATATGACCCCTTTTATGTAAAGTATTGCCATACATTTTATACATAAAGCAATAGCTTATTTAAAAATCTCATTCATTTTATTAATCAAACAAACAAACTGTCAATAGGACCAAATGCCAAATTATTAAAACCACAGTGCCCATCATGCTTGCTACACAGTATCTACACAATATCTTTTTTTTTTTCATTTGGAGCTCACCGTCCTGATAATGCCAAACCTATTATGCAAATTGGCAAAGTTGGTCTTTTGGAGAATAGAGCATTTTTCAAAATTAATTTGGCTTGCCTGATTAAGGAATTAGAGCTGTGGTTTTGGAAGGAGGGTTTTTTTTGCCCCAGTGAGTTCCACAGTCTGTTAACTGAGAACAGTGTAGCATTTTTAAGAATAATTTCATAGATCTGCTCTCTGAAGCAATAATAGCAGTAACTAGGTCTGAACCTCTTATACCCTGTCTGGATGAAATTACAAGAATTTGCTAATTTAAAAAAAAAAACAAAAGAATCTGTCGTTATCTTGATAACCACCTTTCTTTGACATTTCAGCCAGGAATAATAATGTTTACCTGAATAAATCTTTATATTATTTAGTATCCTATAAGTTATTATTATTATTATTATTATTAATTAACATTTTTCTGATATTGGTTTGGGTCAACAATTCCTATATAAATTCTGGATCTTCAAGCCAAACTGGTTAAGAACCACTGTCTTGAAAAAATTCAAATTGGAACATTTATTTTTACAAGTGAAAAATGAGGTTGAATCTAATAACATTCTTGTCTTGTCAGTGTCAGATGTGCTGTGACAAAACTAAGCTTAAAATAAGACATACTGTAACATGAGTGCATCTACAGCATGCAAATCAGGATAAATGATCTTCCATTTGAGATTTTATAACAAATACTCTGGCTTATGTAGAGATGTCCATCACTCCCTAGAGAGTTTGACATGTAGGCCTATGTTATGTAGTGTTGATCAAATGGATTTCTTGTCTTTGGGTGTGAGACTTTCATCTCTGCTGGAGGCCTGATCATCAGAAATTCACACTGTGAGATTCTCTCATTCTTCAGTATCGTGTTTGTTTCTGTATGTATAAAGTTTTTCATTGCCCTCTGTCTTGTAGTAATTTAATCTTTGTGCAGAGATGGAAAGAAATGGAGAGATGAAGTTTGAGACTGGTAGCTTATTCCCAGAAGGCTCTGTGCCCCGTGTCACAGCCACAGTGTCGCCAAACCTCTCTCTGACATTTGAGACCTCGGTACACTCACTTACAGGTCTACATCTACACACACTTAGCACACATACATGCCTACAGTAAATCAAGTAGAACAGGTTATTAGATGCTAGAATTGATTTATTTATTTATTGTTTTAAGAAATCTCACAAGGTGCTTGCCTTTTATAAAGCTCACTTCCACAGTTCAAGGGTGTTGTGGGTGATCACTTAATGTCCCCATTCAACAGAGCCCACCTCCCAGTTTTACTTACATTCTGGTTTCGGGATATAGCTCTTGTACCTCATTCAGTCATTCAGTTTAAGTCAGTGGTATTTTTTAACATGTTTCATCTTCCGATTGGTTATAAAAAATAGTGCACCTGAAAAAAAAAACAAAAAAACTTTGCCTTAGTTCTTTTAAGACACCCTGTATTTTTGAGGAACCTACTGGTGAGTGGCTGTTGTAAAGGAGGTTTGTAGACAAGACAACCTAAACCGAGACCAAGACCAGAGAGTGTTGAGTCCAAGACAAGACCTAGACAAAGGCAGGGCGAGACCAAGTCAAGACCAAGACCAAACCAGCACTTCTCAAATAAATATGAAAGATTAAATTGTAATGCCTGAGAAATGTCTGTTTAATCAATGAATACATTTCCAATTTTAAGAAACTTTATTGAGCAGTTACCAGTCAAAAAAAAAATCAATCAGACAATGCACTGGCAAAAGCTTTGGAAAGATTGATCTTAACGTTTCACACCTTGGAGTTTTCGATTTTGGTCTTTTGATTTCCACAGTATCAGAAGGATTTTTCAAGCATAGAGCTCGTGAAAAAAAAGTAAAATAATTGAAATTGAGGACAGAGCCAAAGTTGTGTGTTAGAATCCATAAACCTCAAGCTACATGACCAAGAGAAAGTTAGAGAGTAGTACACTTTCAAAACATCCCTTTTTGTCTAACCCACTTTCGTGTAGTATTATTCTTGTGGTTTATTTTTTTCACATTCCCATGTATTTCATCATGTAGAGACATTAGTCCAACACTCCTCCAGCTTGGATGTGTTATTCTGTTAAAAAAGTAAAACAAAAATCAAATTGCCAGGGGAATAAATGCAGAACAAAACAACTGCCACTGAGATGAATGGGAATGTTAACAGATAACTCCAGGTATTATAGACCTCCTTGGTCTTAAATTCACCCCGTCACACTATGTTCCCAAATCATACCTTACACAGCATCACAGCCCCTCACCAACCTCTAGGGGAACCATTCCACCTTTGGTCATTTTCATCTGGGAAATGAGTTTCAGATCAATAACTCGAATGAGAACGGATGTACACTTGTGGTGGGATGGGCTTAGATCTTTATTAGAGGGTCATTTACCAACCTTGCGTCACTAGGCATGCGTATGGAGGGCATAGGGACCCGGAGGGGTGACACTGAGCTGACAGACTGAATTTGTTGAGTCAGTGGAGCAGAGAAATGATGTCTGATAAATGAAATTGAAACAGCCTCTCTGCTCAGTGTTCCTTATTCTCTCAATCTCTCCAATGAGCTCAGGATTTTCTCTCGACTTTTCGCTCCAGATACCATGTTGCTAGTTGGATGCTGTAGAAATACGAAGGCACTTGTACAGAGGCCTGTATTTGCAGTGAAAAACTGACAAGCGTGGAAGGCATGGTAGAAAGTAAGATGTCTTTATGTCATTATGCCTGAAACTGGACACTCCGCAGTATCACTACACCAACTGCACTCAGTTTTGGGGCACATTGCACCATTACCTGGTTTGCATCTTTTGTGTTAATGAATTCCTACTTCAAAGATATACATTACAACTTTCTTGACATCTTACTGCTTTAATTTTTGATAACTGAGTCCATCGATTAATATCAAAAGTACTAGCTCTGTCCAGCTGCATTCAGAGTTCTGGGGAAAGTTGCACAGTTACCTGATTTGCATATTTGCATTTGTGAATACTCTTCCACTTTCTTGTTCTTACTATTTTTGGTAACTGACTCTTTAAATCCATCATTTGATATCAAAGTTACTTGCTCTGTCCAGCTGCTTTTAGACTTTTGGTCACGTTGCACTGTTACCTAATTTGCATCTTCCTACTTTGAAGCCATACACTGTCTTGATGTCCTTACAACTTTAGTTTGTGTTAATTGAGTCTTTAAGTCCATCATTTGATGTTGAAAGTACTAGCTCCATTGAGAGATTTTGGCTACATTGCACCCTTACCTTGAGCTACATGTGAGCCAAATCTTTGATCTTGTTGATTGTAAAAATTGGGTGATTCACTAAATTAGATTCTTGTTGATTTGGACAGTTGGATCAATAGTGGAACTACAAGCATTGGAGGTTTCAGGTGAAGAAAAGCTGCCCAAGCATGGCATACCACATCTGATTGGAAGGTTGGAACATGGCTGCCAAGGTATGCTGATTAATTGGGAAACTGGAATTAATAGATTTTAGATAATACAAAATAATCTAATAAAATTGTATTGGCCTATTACTTAATACTTGGAAAAAAGATGGGTGGAGAATTTGGGTCAATGTATACCAAAGGTACTAGACATGTCCAACTACATTCAGAGTTTTTGGGCATGTTTAATTGCTGATTTCAGTCTGTATTAGGGAATTACTAATATGTAACCATGCACTGCCAATTTCATTACGTTCTTACTGCTTTAGTTTGTTAATTGCGTCCATTTTTATATATAAGATACTATCTCTGTTCCAAAGATTTACTTGATGTGGATTTATGGTAATGTGGCTTTTTTCCATTGCTGTGAAGTTCTTGAAGTGGTAGAGTGTCCCTTTTGTCATTTAATGATTCAAAAGTGTGCTCGTGAGGGCCCCCTTTTTGTACTTGAAGTATTCTTTCTGAATGTGTCTTTTTTTCAAGTCTGTAGTTCTGTGAAATTCATAAATCAATCTCCCATCGGTCCAGCCTAAGTACATTTCGTGAAAGCTCTGAGAATGACCAGAAAGCTGAGGGTGCCATTTCATTTTTTTATTATGTGTAATATAATGTTTTTATAATTTGATTTACCTCTGCCTTATCGTCTAAATGTACTCTAAATGGGCTGTACTTGTTTGTTCTGCTTTTGAAAAAAGGCCCTAATATAACCAGGACACACATGATCTGCTTAAGTGTTGCTACTGCAACTGCAACATTTAGAACATCTCTAGGTCTATTTTTTTTTTTTTTTTTTTACATTTGAAGACAAGTCTAGGTGTTATTGCACCCCAATATCTGATGTTTTTGCATTGCAACATTGTTTTCATTATATTTTATCAGCCTCTTTCATTATTATTTAGTTTTGCAATAACTAAAATATACTTAATTCACTTTTTTTCCTTTCTTTTTTCTTTGTGAGGTGCTTATAAATGGAGTGATGCCACAATGCAAAACATCTCAATGGTCTTAAAATATGCTGCTTGTTCTTGTTTAATTTAAAATTGTGAAATATGGCCCAAAACATTTTCTTGACAGGTTTAGAGAAATTCTGCAGCTTTTTATAGTCTTCATCTGGTTGTTTCCACTGAAATTTGTCAATCACTTGTGTAACTTGAAATTATGTGGGAGGAGTGGACACAAATTGTTTCATACAAATTTCAGTAGTGCTGGTCTGTGATTTCAGCTACAGTAGGCCTATGGAAAATGAAAATGTAAAAAACTTCAGTGGGAACAGTTACTAGCCCGTCCACGATTACATAACCTTTCACTCGAATCATTTGTCATATTCACATTTAGTTTTTCTGACCTTGATATGCATATTGACAACTTCTTCATATACTTTCTGTCTCCTACATGCAAATAAACATGACCTTGTTCACTAGTCTTCACAGGCCGGCTTCGTATTGTTCCAGTGCTTTAACGCTGAGAGTTGTGTGAGCTGATGGGACCGACATGGGCACTATAAAAGCCTCCGTACCTACTTAAAAGTAAATGTATCTTTCATTTACCATAATTTCTCTGCCAGTCTCTCTTCATTAATTCTGTCAGAAACAGTGAATTGCTCTAGAGCATCAACCAATCAAATGTCACAGCAAATGTGTGTAGATCTCTTATGATCTTGACAACACGACTACATGAAAAATAGAAGAGCTGTTTGCTACATATTTAGAATGATGCATGTCTAAAAACCACTTTCTTCTAACACGTAGTTTCGCTTACCACAAAAGCTTGTCTTTCATGGCAGATAAAAAGGTAGAGAACCACAAATTAGGAACTGTTTTATCATTGTGTTGCTACAAGAAATACATTTTGTTTTTAATTTAATTTTGATTTAAAAATGACACTGTGCAAATGTATCTAAATGGTACTAAAAATAGGCCCTAATTCTTTGCAGTATTGCCAAATAAGCAACATGTGAGTGAAATCTGTGAGCTTGTGGACTGTAGAAATTGGCTGATTCACTAAATTAGCTCCTCATTGATTTGGCCAGTTGGATTAATGGTGAAACTATAAGCACTGGAGGTTTTGTGTGAAGGAAAACCGCTCAAACATGGCACACTACATCTGATTGGAGGGTGGGAAAATAGCTGCCAAGGTGTGCTGGTTTATTGCACAACTGGAATTGATGTCGGGTGCCTCGGTATGTAAAACTTTAATCGAATTGTAGGTGCAGCGCTGGTCCTCGACATTACATGACATAAATTCAACTCTATAAACCTATCAGGTGAGAGTGGTGAAGGTTTACAGTATATGTAGAAGCTTCCAAAAACTTGGAGAAGTTTTTGTCATCGTCTCACACGGATAACACTGTCGAAGCAATTGGAAGTGGAAGGTGTGAAGGAGGTTGATTTAGGTGTCCACACCTCAACTTGGACATTTGTGGCTCTCCAAACAATTAAGTTAAACTGCTCAAATGAAGGATGCAGTAAAGATTACTGCACTATAAGGATCTACAAATAAAGCCTTGTTGATTATAATTTACTTTTAACTGGTCGCCTTCAATTTTCCGAAGAGTAAAACAATTTTAAGGTCTCAGTTTCAGAAATAATAACAAGATTAACCAATTAGTAAATACATGTAATTAGTAAATACACTTATTATGCATCAGAAATAAGTTTTTGAAAGACCATATTAAAATGTAAGCTTTTCAAAACTGTGCTAAGCTTGTTATCTGTAAATCAGTTAAAGGTATCAGACACAGACAGAAAATTGTGTCTTTACCTGCAATTTTGACTCAAAAAAATGGTAGTAAATGTAATCATTACAAAGAAACAGCAAGCAAGACAATTAAACAATTTTTGAAGTAGGAGGTCAGAAATAGCAATTTCTTGTAAAATGCAGTCCAATAATTGAAAAATCTTTTTTACAGTGTAGGTGATTATGCTTCATTTCATTTTGAATCAACATCAATGTTTTTTCAGTAAGTTTAAAATAATGAATTAGGAATACACAATATCCTACTGTAATTTTTTTTCTTACCCCATTTTATAATAATCTTTATTTATTAAATCATATAGAATTATCTAATAAATTTGTATTGTATTTATCCTTAAAACTGGAAAGGAAAAATGTGGAGAAATTTGGTCAATGGGTTTTAAAATATATTTTTGGGGTGGGGTGGGGGTTGTTTCACCATTTTTAAAAACCTTTTAAATGGTCTTGTGGCATAACAAATGAGGGTTTTATAAATACAATTATTCCATGTAGCATCTCGATTAATGTTAGGTTGTAACTATTGATTACAAAATAAATAGAAAATAATGTTTAAAATGGATTTTATATGGAGTCCAAAAGTATTTCAAGTCCACCACCCATGTGCCATTCAGATATTACCAAACAAGTTCCATGGTATTACTTTAATGCAATTTCAGTTGTATATATCATACGTAAAGTACCAAGCTATTATAACTATATTTTACTGCAACAACTTTTTTTTTTCTTTAGAGTGAAATGCATAAAACAGAAAGTCGATATAGAAATGGACAGACCCACTTCCTCTTCTACCACCCACAGCTTAGGGACGCTGGAAGACTATCTGCTACAGACCCGCGCCCGTGGCATCTCAAATACAGCTCACCACTCAACATATTGAGCGTCTGACTGCCGTGAGAGTAGCTAACGTATCACACACACAAACCATAATTTCAGTCTCTCATTGCTGCAAGCTATTACCGTGCTGCCTAGCCTCTTTAGCCTTCATTACACGGACCACCGTGTGTGATATTGCATGTTTGTTCACATGTCTTTTACCGTAACGTGCCCCAAATAAGATTTATTTATTGGGCAAGGACTACAATTACTGGTAGGACCAGCAAGCAAAAACCACCTGCTCAAAAGAACCCATCAGTCCCAGACAAAGATGAATTCATCAAAAGTATTAAGAGCGTCAGTGAGAGTAGAGAGGATGTAGAGACCAGACAGAGAACGATGAAAATGAGGATGAATCTCAACTCATATTTCACAAAGCCATTACTGGTCAATCTGCCCCTGCAATTTCTTCAATCTCACCCAATCAGACCCTGCCATGATAAGAGAGAGCTTGATGATGACTCACATTGCTAATGTGAAGATGAGTTTCTGCCCGTGTGTGTCGGTGGATGGGAAGATATTCCAGACATCTAAATGTCTCTGATCTGGAGTGATGTTTTGACTGGGAATCAAGAGAAGCTCATTTATTTTAAATTTACTTCAAGCATCTTTTAATTTCCAGCCATAACAAAAATAGTTGATTTTAAATAAGTTTTGGCAAAGAATCATCAGTATGCAGATAATAAATATTTTCTATAGTGTGGTCTCAGTGGACCTTAGTGTGGTGTTTATTATTATTATTATTATTTTTTTTTTGTGAAAGTTCATTTAAAGGGATTGTTTGGATTTAAATCCCTAAGCCATGTCCAATTCATAATCAAAGGGCAATATTTAGTACGGTATGTCTATCATATTGTGTAAATTGTTCACTTTAAATTTAAAATAAATAAATTGGTTTACTCAAATATTTGAGTACTTGTTGCGTCTATTCCATTTTATTTGTCATACTTTCAAATAGTCAGATCTGCATTTTTTACTTGCATTTATCCAATTCATAAGGTGTATTTAATTAATTTCACATCTTTAAAATTCAATACTTTTTCTGTTTGTTTCTTTCCACCTAAAAGACCAGAAACCTATTAATATATGCTACTTTAAGCAAGCAGACAATCCTTTTTCAACACATTGCAAGTGTTTTTGTGGTGGTATAGAACCACAAGGCGGCGTCTGCATGGTTAAACCAAATGTATTTTTTTCCCATAGCCTGCTTGGCCATATTATTTCAGCTTATTTTTTAAAATGTTTTTAACAGCAGAATTCCTGGCGGAAAAACAAATTGAAACAAGCTTCTTTAGCATTACAGCACTTGCTTATAAATGGATCTTCTGCACTGAATGAGTGCTGTCAGAATAAGAGCTGATAAAAACATCACAGTAATCCACACGACTCCAATCCAACAATTAATTTCTTATGAAGTAAAAAGCTGCATGTTTGTAAGAAACCAATCCATAAATATAATGTTAACTTTAAACTGTTGCTTCTGGCCTAAACATGAGTACATAATCCATAATAACATTTAATCCACTTCAAGCGCTTTATCTGTGCATACATCTCTCCTTATTCAGATGAGAAGTTTTTTCACTTAAGAAACCAATATTATGGATCAAGGACAAGCTGTTTGGACTCTCATTCTGACGGCACGCATTCAGCGCAGAGGATTTTAATGTACTTTTTAATGTAGCTTTCCTTTAATAAGCACTGCAAACCGACATATTATTTAAAACCATAAAAGGAAAAAAATTTGAATTCTGAAACAGCATCACATATGTTATGCTCAATAATTTTTTGCACAAGCTTACAAGAGTGATTTATTTTCTGGAAGTGTTTTTCACATCCCAGATGGACTGCTAAAACTTGTGTATATGTCTTGGCTCGACTGACAGCATCAAAAGTAGCCAGCCGGGTTGTGTATGTGAAGGTGTCGGGCAGAAGATCTCAGTCTCTGTCACTTAGCACCCTCAACTGGGACATTTCTCAGCCTGTCGCACACACACTTACACACCTACCTCACACTTCAGCATGACACCTATCACACCAATCTTTGCCCTTCATCTTCATTCTGGTCTCTTTGACCCTTGTCTCATCCCATATTGTCCATCGGCGACTGTGAGATAGGGTGTGCACTGTACTGTAATCTCAAAGAATGATACCGCAGGAAAAAAAACAAATAAAAATAAAACCTTTGTTTTGAAATCTCTCCGGTCTGGAGGGGTTTACAAATCTCTGGTGCCTCACAGAACTTTCCTGTCAGATCGCTGCCATCCCTGTGACCTTAAAGTGGCCTTTGGGTGCTGAAGCATGTTGCTGTGAAATAGTTCTTGACAATTAGAAGCGCACATACACGCACATACGAGCGGGAGCTTTCTTTAATATTCAGGTTTAATTGTATGGGGCCAGTCATTACGAGATGTCTTAAAGGGCACAACTGTACATCTTCAATAATAAATGTGACACTTTGTCCAGTATGCCATGGTTATTATAGGATCAAAACAGTAATGGCTAGCTCTTTTTAAGTGTGTGGCATTTGAAGATGTCAATTTGCTTCGTCAAACTGTTAAAGCGAAATTACTTGGAATGATAGATCAATTTCAGAACATTGCATTCAGAACATACATATTTGAGTATAAAAAAATTATATTTTATATATAGTATTTTATCATTTCTGTTATATTTGTATATTTAAATACAGTGTAGGCAGGATAAAGGAATATGGTTCCTCCTATTATGACGTTGAAATGTCTGCAGATTTATGTCTGACTTAATTTATGACTTAATACTCTTATGAATTTATTATTCTTATGACTTAAGACTGTTATGATTGATTATAACCTTGGCCGCTTATCTTTATTTTTTACTTGATCTATTATGCCTTATTTTCGACTAACTATATGATTTATTATAATTCATTCAATTAACTATTTCAACTTATAAATTTAAATGTAAATTTAAAAAAATATACATTTTAAATTAAATTTAAATTAAAAAATGTAAATTAAATTCAAATGTATGCATTTAACAGACTCTTTTACCCAAAGTGACTTACAGTGCATTCAGGCTATCAATTTTTACCTATCATGTGTTCCCGGGGAATCGCACCCCCAACATTGCGCTTGATAAGCAATGCTCTACCAATTGACTTGTTATTTTTGTTTGACTTTGACTTATGGCTTATTTAATTATTGATAATAGTTATTTATTTATTTTTATTTATGAGTTAATTATTTATGACTGACATTATACACGTAGAATGACTATTACATTATGATAGTTTACATTTGATTTACTATGACTGACTTTGACAACTTTTTAAGACTTGTTTAAAATTTAATTATGATTGATTATAAATTATTTGTTTTACATTTGAGTTATGTACTACTTTACAGCATATTTACAGCATATATATGTGTGCCATCTATTATTTTATGTTTTAATTCATAAAGTAATCTCCACTAGTTGTCTTGTTTTCAGCGCATGCACATTTGCATGAACAGAGTGGACAATTAGTGATGGTTAAGGATCTTGGCTGCGATGTAAAGGTTGTAGTTTCAGTTCCACACAGCAAGGGACCCTGAAACCCAAGAGTCAGTGGGTTTTGCTCCATCACCACTGGGCTCTTGAGTGAGGCACTTAACCCAAGATTGCTCCTGTGGGACTGATTCTCCTAGCAATTAGTGTACCGCTAATTGCTTCAGATGAAAAGCTTCTGCTAAATGGTGAGCAAATGAACATTGGCACTCCAGTATCCAAGATCTGTGTTGAGACCTTAATAATGTTCCATTAGCTTGTGAAGTTTCTTAGAATACTTTACCTAAAAGTGTTTTATGAAGCTTGAAAGTTCCACTCTCCATACATTGTAACTGCTTGGAAAAAAGCTACCAACACATTCCTCAAAATGCTTATTTTGTGTCCCAGAGAAGAAAGCCATACGGGTTTGGATCGACCTGAGGGTGAGTAAATGATGACAGGATTTTTGACAGCATGAATTCTTTAAGATCCCTTGGGTTCAGCGAACACAGAGTGGCTCTAATACAAAACTGAATGCTGAAAGGTCAGATGCGATAAAAGTAAATCAACTTATAGTAAGTCACCTTTATTCACATCTTTCAGATGATGCCCTTGACTTTGAGAAGAGGTGTGTGTAATTATGCAAGAGTTTGAGAGTGAACGAGAAGAAAAACACTCTTCCCACACACACTGGCCAGTGTTCATTTGTACAGTTTTTGCATTGGTCGTAGTTCTTGTATTTTGTATCTCATGAAGTGTGTTAGCGAAACTCAGAATTAGTCTGGCCTATTGATCCTGAGGTCAGAAATCCTGATTTCCATTTCTTTTACCATTTTCCCACCAAATTATATATATATATTAGTGCTGTCAAAGTTAACGCGTTAACGCATGCGATTAATTTTTGTCTGGTTTAACGTGTCAAAATATTTAACGCAATTAACGCAGCATCGGTATTTTCTGCCATCCGTTGGCTAGCTTTACATTATATGATCACGCTCTTATTCATTTAAATGCTTTTAAACATTTCAAGCGTGGCAAGACAAAAGAGAATGCGCTGTCTGTGAATGCCCTTATGTGACACATACACACGTACACACACAATGCATAGACAGGGCGCCAGAATCCAGTTCTCTTAAGCGCTTGAACTAACAATAAACATCCCAAAGTGCCAGTTTTGTCGATTATCCTCATAAGAGCAATCTTAAATGATTTATATAAAGTCTAAAATGAACAAAAAGAGTTGTGATAGAATGAGGCGAGATCCATAGACAGTATATAAACGGTGAGATCCGCGTGTCTGTCTGCTCTTAAAGGGACAGCAGCTTTCTTTAAGCTTCCTGTCAGTAAAGTTAAAGAACAAAGGGAACAGAGAAAATGACTCGCTGCTCTTGACTAAATAACTTTTGTAGCTTTAATAAGGATTAACTATTTAATTTATAGTTTATGCAGTGCAGACTGCATATAACTTTGATAACTTTATTAAATTTCTGTATATTTCCTAACTGTTAAGACAGAAAGGGCAGGAGTAAACATGACATTTATTATGTTAGCATTGTTTTAAGTTTACTTAAATTAAAAACTGTTATATTTTTGAAGCCTAATAATAAATGTAAAAAATAAAAACAAATCAGTAGCTGTATTAATATCAGTAATACTGGCCTTCATTCATAAAAAGATGCCATTTAAACAAGTATTTAAAATATACTGTCTGTTGTTTCTACATTAATTTGATTAACTGTGAAACTATTACATTAAAAAAATATATTAAAAACTTACAAAAACATTTCTTTTTTTTATTGCGATTAATTGCGATTAATCACAGAAAACATTTGTGATTAATCTAGTTAAAGTTTTTAATCGATTGACAGCACTAATATATATATATTTGTTGTTGTTGGCATCCTTCTGTCGTCGAGAGACAATGGTTTAGAATCTGCACCCAGGTCAGTCTGTGGTTTGGTGGCAGACTCTGCTATGACTGTAGAGTCCGATACGGGAGTGACAGCACCGCTGGCACTTGCTGCAAGTGTAAGCAGTGGGTTGTCAGTGGGGGCAGGCTGAACACTTTGCTGCCGGTGGGTCCTCTTCTCCTCCCACTGCATTGCTCTTTTTTCTTCGGCTTGGAGGACACCAAATCTTAAGGATGGATCGCCGATTTTCAGGAGTCATGAGGCAGTGCATATGAAAGGCATTCAGTCTTTGCTCTTGCGGTTAAGGATGACACTTGCAAAGAATTTCCCCGCAACACTGAGGAGGGAGATCCCACGATAGTTATTGCAGTCACTGCGATCGCCCTTGTTCTTATAGAGCGTGAGGATCTTAGCATCTTGTCTTGGGGTATGATGCCCCCTTCCCAGCATTTGACCAGGAGGTTATGGAGGTGGCCGAGAAGAGAGCTCACTTTTCCTGCCTTGATTATCTCTGGTGGAATTCCATCACTGCCTGGTGCTTTCCCACAGGCTAGTGAATCGATGGCCTTCCCAAGTTCCTCGATGGTGGGTGGTGAGTCAAGCTCCTTCATGATGGGCAAAGGCATGGTATTTCGGATGGCTGTGTCAGTAACGATGTTCTCTCTTGAGTACAGTTCCTTGTAGTGCTCAGCCCATCTCTCCAACTGCTTTCTGCAATCTGTGATAATCTCGCCGGAAGTAGATTTTAGGTGAGCAGTCTTGATGGCGTTGGGACCAAATGCTTTCTTCATGCCCTCATACATGGCTCGGATATTACCACAGTCTGCCGCAGTCTTAATATCGCTACACAACTTCAGCCAGTAGTCATTCGCACACTTTCGGGCAATCCTCTTGGTGTTATTACGTGCCTCCCTGAAGGCAGCCAATGTCCTAGCAGAAGGCTGTCTCTTGTGCTCAAGGAGAGTGGTACGTTTTGCAGTGATGGCAGGCTCCAGTACTTCGATCCCTGCCACAAACCAATCTTCACTCTTTTTCACCTTCTTCCCGAAGGTGTCTGAGGCGACCTTGTACACGGTGTCACGGATATACTCCCATCGCATCATAACACTGTCTACAGGCCAGTCCTCCAGGGCCTCATCAATGGCCCTGGCGAAGCGTTCCCGCAGCTCTGGCACTGATGTTCTTGCCGTGTTGATGCGAGGGCGGACCTTTTTGCTTGCTCCAACCTAGACGAGCAATGGGTTCGTCTAGGTTGGAGGCGCACCTTGCTGCTGACCAGGGAATATTCCTTGTCGCAGTCAGCACTGTGCTTGAGCATGGGTCTCCGAGTAACAATAAGGTCAAGCTGGTGCCAGTGTTTGGATCTGGGGTGTCTCCAAGACACTCTGTGGTGGGGAAGAAGGTGTTGGTAATGCACAAGTTGTGGTAAGAGCATAGCTCAAGTAGTCGCTGTCCGTTCTCATTTAGCTTGCCAATGCCAAAATGTCCAATGCAGTGTGGCCAGGAGATGTAATCAGCGCCCACCTGGGCATTGAAGTCTCCGAGCATGAGCAGGTTGTCTTTCGGTGGAATCTCTGCAATTTTGGCCTCAAGTTCGTAATACAAAGCATCTTTATCCTCAGCTGTGGAGCATAGTGTGGGGGCGTAGACGCTAAAGATGTGCAAGGGTCCCTAGGAGGTTGTGAGACGGAGGGAGAGGATACACTCAATCCCCTGAGAAGGAGGTTCTACTGATGGTAAGAGAAAATTTCGCACTGCAATGCCGACCCCATAAAATCGGCGCTTGTCTTGCTCCAGTCCTTGCCAGAAGAAAGTGTAATCTCTCTCCTTCAGACTTCCACTGGATGGAAGACGTGTCTCTAGAAGGGCAGCAACGTCGATGTTGAGCCTTAACAGCTCGTGATTGATGATAGCGGTTTTTCTAGCATCGTCAACTTGCTGAAGATCGTCACAGAGGCCAGGGCACAATGTTCTGACATTCCAGGTTGCCAGCCGCAGGGTTGGTGACTTTGTGGTCTTTTGATTATTTCTTTTATTTCCTGGTGCTGGGTTTTACAACCTGCCTGTCGATTTTGTCTAAGCTCCATGCACCGATGAAGCAAGCAGGTTGTGGCGGGGTAGTACCTAACTGCCCGGGGGCTGCCCGGGTTAAGGCGGGCGGTAACGACCCAATGCAGCACGATGCATGCAACCCCTAGCGCCCGGCTCGACGCCAAATGAGCCACGACTTAACACTGGTAGACTGCTGCTCCCCATGTTGTTTCTGCACTGAGACAGTGCAGCTGGAGTGACCTCTCCAGGTGCAGGCCTGGGCTAATAATATGGAGATCCTGGGTTGCCCAGACGTCAGGACCCCCCTCTCGGCTTTGCTGGCAGGGTCTGACAGAAAGGCGATCCAATTCGGTCAGTGTCAGCGCAGCTGCAGGAGTTTCCAGATGGTGACATGTTCCTTTCGCCATCCGCCTGAGGGGCTCCACTCCTGATTTTCCGTTGGGGTTTACTCCCTTAGCCTTTGCTTTCCCTGGAGCTAACCACAAGGCAGTGGCTCACGAGGGTTTCTGTACAGAGTTTTCCTCCTCTGTTGAGGTATGATGGTATATCCCTTAGGTCGCTCTTTGTCTGGAACCTCCCCCTCGACCTTACCGCCATGGGTGGCCCTACCAGGAGCTTAAGCTCCAGACGGCATCGCTTTCAGGTTCATCGGAACACGCAAGGCTCTCCACCACGACAAGGTGACAACCAAAAGGAGAGCAATATATATATATATATATATATATATATATATATATATATATATATATATATATATATATATATATATATATTTATTTATTTATTTATATATATATATATACTGTATGTGCATATATATATATATATATATATATATATATATATATATATATATATATCTCACCTTAAGTTTTTCCTTTAATTTGCATGATTTTTATAGTCTAGTGACACACATGATAAAACATAAAGCATGTTTTAAGCATAAAATACAGTTATTTATTTGTTTTTCTATCTATCACAATTTTTATTCCCAACAGACAATTGTATTTAATTTTCATTTAGTTTAACTTGATGTACTAAAATAATTAAAAATGAAAAAGACACACATTTTAACTAAGAGTAAATGAAAACTAATTCAAAATATTAATAAAAACTATAATAGTATCTCAGTGATACTAAATTAACACTGTTGTGTATATACTTATTTATGCATCCATCATTATAATGATGACTGTAGTTACTAGTTAGTATTATTAATTTATGATTTTATATTGACTATATCTAAAAATAGATTTTAACCTTCAAATACCATAACATTTCAGTCAATAATTTTAGTCATCAGTATCAGCAAAGCAACCTTTTTCTTTTTTTTCAATGTACTTTTTCTTTTATTAATAATTTGAATTACAAATTTCATGCACGCCAAACATTTGGATATCTAGAAAGAAGCAGATTCTGCACGCTGTCTCACTTCAATTATCACAATATGGAGAACACTATTTTATCTGTTTGACATGCAGGACTTTCTCTCTCAGATGAACGAGTGATTAAAACCGTGTCGGCAGAAGCCAAACAGGGATCCATAGACAAGACAAATGTATACACAGCTGATCCCTCGACGCTGGGGAAAAACGCAGAACCCCTCTGCATTATGGTAAATAATTGAGCGCTGCATGATTAATTATGCATTATGAAATACACTGTCAAAGCAGAAAGTTTTATTTTGTACCCAAATACACAGAGCCATTTTTTGGATCTGAGTCAAAATGTTTAACAAACGCAGCGTGCGCCACGTCGCCCTGGGTCTGACTGGTGGTCGGCATGTCAATCGGTGACTAATTGTTGCGAACGAATCCGATTTCCCAGGAGCATGGAGCACTTTGAACTCCATTTCTCTGGATTTCTTTATGCCAGGTGCCTCAAGTTTGTTAATTTATTGAAAAGACTCTAATTAACTGGTTCTAGAGGGGGAAGAAACGTTGCAGGAAGATTTATAGGTTGTGCAATACAGCTGGAAGGCGACCCGTCAGAGTCACTCCACATAAAACCGCTCTCGCTCTTTGTTCGTCGCATGTTCACGTCTGCTAAATACGTGGGCAATTACATTATTCTGAGGTAATTACCGTAAATTCAACTGCCTAAGGAAATGTCGCATTTTTAGCACAGGCCTGTAGGAGTATATGAGCTGCTTTCAACTGCGCAAAATAGGTTGCAGATCGTTTACTAATGAAATACCAGTTGAGACTAATTGGTTTCAAAGTACCAAGCCACGAAATTGAAGATTTGAAGAGCTGAGGATCACGAAAACTGTCAACACGTGTGACTCAAAACCATCTTAGCGTGTTTTGGGAGCTTGTTTCCCCACCGTCTCTATTTTAAGCTTGGTTTTAGATCATTACGCAGACTCCACTGAAGTGTCCTCTTTGGGGTAGACATCATTCACGGTGGACCCCGTAGACAGGCTCCAGTTGTACACCCTGCTCGGGGCTACCAGCTTGAAGGATGATGTCATTACAAAAACTGTGTCATCTTCCTTGCATTTTGTAAACAAGCAGCACTATGAACTTGGCGGGCAAGTGTTGCAATCCTCAGATGTTATCTGGGTCTCATTCCTCATGTACACCACATCAAACATCCTGGAATAACCTAAAACGTAACGGCATCAATGGACATGGACATCTGTGACATGTTAAGGTTAGTATAGTTTTGCATTTTTACAAGCAATTTGTATGTTTTCTTTTCAGACATCTTTATTATTGTTTTCTTGGCTTAGAAGTGTCTTGAAATCAAAAATGGTAAAAATTCCAAAATTGATGCTGACGTAAATCCCACATGTTACTCAGGTAAGCATGAATACACATCTGCAGGACTTTTGGTGGTGTTACAATATACTTGACACTGGACGGCCCTCGGCGGACGGCACGACACTCCTCCCCCGCCCGGTGGACGGCGACAGCTCCTCCGATTTTGGGCAGCCGGCAGGAGTCCCCCGTTCCCTGCCCCTCCGGATGCCTTAACGGAGGCAGCAGGCTCCGGCCCCCTGGCGAACTGCGCCGACTCCTCCGCTCCCTCACGGACGGCAGCTGCCCCTCCACATCACGGGCGGCCGGCAGCGAGCTCGCCCGTCTCCGGCAACTCACTCCAGCCCACCGCCTCGAGCGTCCATGGTGGCACATTTCCTCGCCAGCTCGATGGCACCACGGATTCACCACAGCGGCGAGGGATCTTCAGCAGCGTGTCCCTCCTTCTCCCGGGCTTCGGCACCACTGGCGAACAATTAAAACTCCATAATCATCGGGAAGAAGGAAGCAGGAACCGGCGGACAATCAAATAAGGTTTTAATAATCAAAATAAAGACAAAACAGCGCGTCAGCCCCTCACGGACGACTGACGCGCACAAATCAAAACCAAACACAAACTAAAACACAGGCCTGGTCCTCTCTCATCCGTCACTGTCGTCGCTCCGGTTTTATATCCCTCTATCTCCTCCGTGGGACTCGAGACCGGTGGGTCGAGCAGGTGTCGCTCATTTCCAATCACTCCACCGGCTTCGCTCTGTTCCCACGTCTCTCGGCCCCGCCCCACTCGTCACAGTATTATTTTTACATTATGTTTTTTTGTTCAAGTTAACAAAAATGTTTTTGTTGTTGTTTTAGTATATGATAAATCCAAATGGAGCATCTAAAAATGCTTTTCTTTTTTCTTGTTGTACTTGCCAGAAAGGACCACACTGAGATGATCAGGATGGCTTTTGTGGCGCTAAATCGAGAGGAAAAGTGGAACGGCTGGCAACCAAAAAAAAAAAAAGCCTGGTCTGGATTTGTTTGATATTTTGGACTGATATGTATTTTCTCAGCATGAGTATACTCGGGCTCTCATTGTCAGAGGCAGAGCAATCAGAAAAAGACGACAGACCCACTGAGAACCACAGGTAAGCAGGACGCAATAACCCTCAAAATAAAGCTCGATACCCACACGTCTTCTTTGAATATAGAACAGCAACTAGTTCAACTCTGTGGAAATGAAAATGTAACTACAGGAATAAAGACCTTCCCCGTCAGAATGCCCAACAAATTGCGGTATGTCACGTGTCCACCAATCGCCATTCGCTCAGGTAAGGTGTGGAAAACAGAGCTGTCGTTTTCCTTCAAAGAACCCACTGCCGCAGTTACCGCTGCAATTTAGAGAATGAATGGTGACTTCATAAGCAGTGAGGGGCTTTTAAAAGGAGAAAATTATATACTCAGAGCTCATAAGCTATAAATGCATTAAAAATTACTTTCCCATAAATTACTTGTCATCATTACAAATGGTTTAATTCCCAGTCGTAACAATGGAGGCAGTTTAAACTGGAATGCTTTAGCTCCAGACAAGATTCTTGAAAATCTGCTGCGTGGAGTGAAGATTAATAACAGATTCATTAAAGGAAAGGACAATCATTGTCTAATTGTTTAAAAGAAAATGCAGACTGATGTGACTCCATGGGTGCTGGGATTTTGGGGTGCATTGATCAGACACTATAAATAAAACTAAAAACTGTTTGTTTTTAGCATCACAGTGGTGCAAAAACACAAAATAAGCTTCATGCACTTAGCAGGAGGTATATCGGAGGCCATCTGCACCACTCAGCAAGGCGAATAAAGGAAAAAAAATGGACAAAAATTCAAATTCATCCTTTAAACCTGCAGAACGAAGCTGGGGATGCTGTCACGGTGCAGTTCATGCAGTACAAATGAATAACATGGGAATAATTGGGGCAGTTATTCTATGCTTACATGGCTTAAGCTGATAAACTCTTGTGTGCTCAGCATTTTGAAACCCCTGTTAGACATGTCGGTCCACAGATCTGTATTCACTAAAGATAAACTCCCAGACGTGATCCGAAATGCAACCCCCCTTTTTTTAGAGCGGCATTCCAAGAGCTGCTTGTTTTTGTGAAAGGTGTCTGATCGCCCCGGTATGGTGCAGACCTCCTGACAGCTGGCTGTAGAGCAATTTTCAAGTTATTTGAGACTCAAGATTGCTGTAATAAAACTAAATCTAACACTCAACACAAGCACAGAAATCCCATAGACTTACATTGACGAAGAAATATAATCTGTGTCTAGAGACCTGAATATCATAGAGAATTGAAGGTGGCCTTTTATTACAACCACCCAGAGCACCCTAGCAACCACATAGCAACAAGTGCAGAGTTGGAATTTGAAGGAAATTCGTCATGAGTCTCGAAGTTGAAACAGAATTTCAAGACTTTGTTAAGACAATATACAACATTTATCTTGACAAATTAAGCTTGTATAGTTAATCTATATATCCAAAGTATCTTTCCAAGATTTCCAAAGACGAACAATCTTTTACGGTTTTGGAACAACATGGGGGTTAAAGAAAAATATTCATTTTGGGGCGGAGTATCCCTTTAATGGTTGTGACGTCATACAACTTGTGGTTTAGTTCATTTATAGCCTATGTTTACCTTTTTTGATTATACTGATTGTATTTCAGCTTTAGAATTTAGTTCAAGCTTTGTTCATTTATCAAGATTATCATGATGAAAAAAACTTGTAAGTATCAAATATTTGTTGGACACCGCTCGTTTTCTGCCATCCAAAAGCCAATGCTTGGGTTTTTGTCAAGGAAACTATGGTGATTCGAACATACAGTTTGGCCTAAAAATGTGGTATGTCATCACTGCAGCACTCTGTTGAAATGAAATGTAAAAGCCATTCTCAATTCAGTTCTGAACAGCAACACAATACAATAAAAAAGCACCACATCACCAACTGGCAGCCAGCCAATCGTGATGGTGCTTTCTGAACAGCCTAATATCACTCACATTTTCTTCAGGAAAAGTGATTATCATTATTGCATTATTACATAATATGTTTATCAAGTGTACATGTATAATTCTTCTGATTAAGTGTGCAGCCCTTATGAATTTTAGTATTTCTATAGGTTGGGAACTTCAAAGTGAAAAAATATGAGAATTGTGTGTGTGTGTGTGTGTGTGTGCGTGTGTGAGAGAGAGAGGATTGAGAGAGAGAGACAGAGAGAGAGAGAGCGTATTGCATTATAGCATTTTCTACTTTAAAAAAACCTCTGAAAGAGATTTATGCCCTCCTCAAACAGCACAAGGCCCAAACAAACCATACAGTTTGTTATTCTGTATTCAGGCTAGTTCTGCTCTACAATATAAGATCATTTTCTGTCTTCACACACATACACATTTTTATTATTTCTAAGGGTCTATAAGGTTTAGATTTGATTCAAGCTAAAGCCAGATTTGCACGTTGCAGCGGTTACCACTAAACAACGTTTTTAAATGTGCAAAACATTTAGAAGGCATTTACACAATACCGTTTTCAATTAAAAACACAAAACATTTAATGGATTCTGCCTGTTAATTTATACGGTTTTCAGGGCCTGAAAACACCAACTTTTGAAAATGGGTTTCAAGGTACAAGTTTTTAATACAATACTATTATATCATTTTGGTGTGAACTACAAAACTTTCTAAATTTATTTTGCACATGCGTATTACGTGTTCCGTCTATATGGATGTGTGCTGGCCCATAGTGTTTATTTACAAAGAGACATCGCCAACTACACACCTCATTTTCACAGATCCAAATTCAAACACACATTCAAAGCCAGATTGAAATTCAGATTTTCTATATGAGCACTGCAGTTTATTCTGCCATGTGTGCTAAGAATTTTTACACCATTTCCAGTGTATTTTTGGTCTCGAGTTTCAGACTAGTTTATCACAGCAGACGTAATCATAATGTCAATTATTTATTAGACTAATTGCTGGCCTATTGGATGTTCATCTTCAGGTTCTGTGCAGCAGGGTATTGTAATATAATTCAGATGAGGGCTGAGAATGGAAATGTTCCTCGGCCATTATTCCTGGATATCTTCATGCACCGCCCAGAGACATGCAGAAATGTCTCAGAACAAATATTGGCTCTACCGCAGAGGAGGATGCTGCCGAGGTTTCATTTATGAAGCACAAACTCTGTGAAATGCACTGAGATTTCGAGTGAGATGTTGCAGGATAATGTAGACAAACAACAGATATATGGAGGAAAAACAAATATTTCACAAGTGCTGCTTGACGCTACATTCACTTTTGTGATAATGGGATTCTCCTTCTTTGTTTGGTTCTGTGCTGCTTTCGAATGACTCTAAGGAACCTGCATGAGTCTGAAAACAGCCATAGTTCTCTCATACAGAAAACAAATCCTGTGGAGTTCAGACATAGATTGAGGTGATACTGTCCCATATTTCCTTTTCTCTACATTTCGTAAACACCACAACCGAGGAAGCTATCATTTATTTATTTATTTCTTCCAACATTGGTAGCTTGTTTGTTTGTGCTCATATCATGGAAAAAAAATCTTTTTTTTTTTCTTGCTCATTTGAAATATACCAGGATGAACCTTGCTAATGAGATAAGTCAATAATAAGAGGTCATTTTCTTAAAGGTACTGTAGAGTAAACCAAAAAATGAAAGTTACCCTGTGATTTACTTACCCTCAAGATATCCTAAGTGTATATGACTTTCTTCTTTCAGATTAAATACAAACGGAGAACACCACTCTCATTTAATTTGTATGCCCTAAACAAAATTTATGCAATAGTGCCCGAACAAGCATTTTTAGCTACTTTGGTTAAACTGATGGTATGTTTATACCAAATAGTGCATGTTAAACAAAATATTATTTTGTTAATACAATTTGATTTTTACAACGGTAATAAACTTTACGCAAAGGTGTTAATACAATCTTTTAGCTACATAGTGTAAGCTTGATCTCACTTTTTTTTTCAGCTGATAAACGATCAAAACATTGACAGCCAATCAGAATCAACCCTGCTATAAATAGCTTGAGAATATAAAGCGGCTGACGAGCGTGCACTTGGAATAAACTGACAATATCGTCCGCTGGTGTGGCCGCTAATATGTTATCTTTATAGTTATTGTTCTTGGTGTGAAAGGACCTTAATAGTGCATGTTAAGCATGTATAATTGCACACTTTCAGAGCATCAGCCAAAAATTTGCATATTTGCACATGCATTTGCTTACTTAGAGTTCAGTATGAAATATAGCTTGTCTCCCTTCATGAATGCAGCCATGTGTTTCTGTGCTCTTTGGTTGTCTTGCAGTATCTCAATTTTATGGGGCGGCACTCTTGTGGTTTGATTATCAACCACCATCACTGTATGTGTGGATCTTTCCATGCCTATTTCAGATCGATGCAGATGCAACCTAAGCATTCTGGGCTAGTTTTGTCTAGGCACGTCAGCCGTGGCTCTGCCCTGACCGGGACCTTCGATAATGAATCGGCACTGGTGAAATTCAATCCAAGGTGAAGATGAATGTAAGTGGCCAATTCCAGAACACTTCATTCAGAGCGATGCGAGTACGATTGTACATCAGGAAACAGAATTCAAGAAGAGAGTAGACAAGTTAATCATATGACACCTGAAAAACGGTGGTCTGTCTCATTCTTTGTACCAATTTCCTTTCTCATTTTCTGTCTGAGAATAATAGACCAGTGCTTGGCACCTGAAGAGTCCTCTGCGGGGTACTGAGGGTCTTCATTTTCATTAAACACAATAGCCCAGGGACAGCATATCCAGCCGGCCTTATCTATAAAGAGAAACATTTTGGCTGGCAAGGTCAGTTCCATTTCTTATAACAGACAAACAAATAAATAATCTAATGAAACTTCATTAGATTCCTTCACAGGTGGGGGCATTTAAGGATGGTCTGGTTTGAGTCACAAATAAAAATGGAGCAAGGGGAAGGTGCCTTTTGCTTCGGACTGAATGGTAAATTTAATTTAAATTGTATAAATAATATTCTGTTAAATACTTAAGTAAGAAAAATGGTAAGAAAATAAATGTGATTATATTAAATTAATATTTAATTATTTTATAAAACATATAAGTCCTTTTTTTTATTATTGAATTGAAGCCTACATTACAACCAGTACAATAATTTGAAGGCCGTACTGATGTTCGTATCAATGTTATTAACCTCCAGTGGAGTTTCTATGTAAGACATAGTTTTGCAGTACAAGATCTTTCTTTTTTAACCTTTTTAAACATCCCCATAAGCAAGAGTGTGCACCTATTAAGATAAGATTTTCAAACTTTAACTTTCTTTATTTCACGCAGTCTTCCTCAGTTGTGCTTGTTTTCTTAGAGCTTCTACATGGCTGCAGCAATAGGAACGGCAGCACTGAGAATAATTTAAAATACCACACTTGTCACATGCAACAGTTCCCACCTGTGGATTCCTGTGAAAATACATCAAAACCAGCAGTGGGAAAGTAGAACAGTTATTTTTGTTTCGTTCCAGGTGTCTTTACAACTCCACTAATACGTATCTCTCTTTAGCCAGATTGCCCCAGCTGGAAGACTTACTCAAGTATAACCAGATGGGAGGTTTTGAGATCTCTCATATCCGTGCTTTATTTGTTCAGGATTGTCTAAAGAACCAGTCTAATGCAACTCTAACCCTCAGTATTTTGGCATATGGCATCCAAGAGATGTAGAATTCGTTTGGATGGAGGTCATCAGATGAGATGAAGCCCCCCATGAGAATGGAGAAACAAAAGCTCAAGGGTTTGTGTGTTGATGAAGGGAACATTTGGAAGATTTCTAAGTAAAGTTTGAAAGCAAATTCACAAAACAAGTGCATTCAAGTAGGATTTCCTTTGGATATGTATCCCATAATGCCTTGCAGGGTGCACTACTCTAACTTAAAACAGGTCATGTTCATGAAATTTTAACTGACTGGGTCTAAATAAACCCATATATGATGCGATAAAAGATTTCTTCAACATTTAAATCTGTATTTTGACCCATTTTTAATAGGAACGTATGCATTCTTTCCCTCAAATTGTGAATTACTCCTCAACAGTGGTTTGAAACCATTGACTTGGACTTCAAATACACCCACTAGCCCTGTTTAAAATTTATGCGTAGTAGCAAAGTGTTTATCCTAAAATTATAGTCATACCAGGGAAGGAACTGCCATCATCAGCACAAACAATCTAAAGTGCCAAACACAGCAATTACCCATAAACACCTGCTGTGTGGGCCGTTGTGAGGGGGAAGCAGCAGTGTAGTTGATTTGGTGGATTCTGCGTATGGGAGGAATAGACACAGTGTTGACCCTGTTTAGCTAATGAATGACACCGTCCTCCCTTCACAACTGTACTAGCTCTGTGCAGCCCAGAAGGCCAAAGAAAAGTACGATTTGTCTTTAATACTGGACTGTGCAAATGGAATAGTTTTTGCTGTGTAATGGATGTTTTCAAAGCTGTTGAAAGCCATTCCTGTGGTACTAGTAGTGACAAACCGAAATGTGACCCTGAACCACAAACCCAGTCTTATGTCGCTGGGGTATATTGTTAGCAATAGCCAAAAAAAAGGTGATTTTCTCAGTATTTAGATTTTGCACCCTCAGATTCCAGATATTCAAATACAAATCAGATTCCAAAAAAGTTGGGACACTGTACAAATTATAAAAAAGGAATGGAATAATTAACAAATCTCATAAACTTTTATATTTTATTCACAATAGAATATAGATAACATGTCAAATGTTTAAAGTGAGAAATTTTGAAATTTCATGACAAATATTGGCTCATTTTGGATTTCATGAGACCTACACATTCCAAAAAAGTTGGGACAGGTAGCAATAAGAGGCCAGAAAAGTTAAATGTACATATAAGGAACAGCTGGAGGACCGATTTGAAACTTATTAGGTCAACTGACAACATGATTGGGTATAAAAAGAGCCTCTCAGAGTGGCAGTGTCTCTCAGAAATTATTATGGGCAGAGGATCACCAATTCCCCCAATGCTGCCGCGAAAAATAGTGGAGCAATATCAGAAAGGAGTTTCTCAGAGAAAAATTGCAAAGAGTTTGAAGTTATCATCATCTACAGTGCATAATACCATCTAAAGATTCAGAGAATCTGGAACAATCTCTGTGCGTAAGGGTCAAGGCCGGAAAACCATACTGGATGCCTGTGATCTTCAGCCCTTAGACAGCACTGCATCACATACAGGAATGCTACTGTAATGGAAATCACAACATGGGCTCAGGAATACTTCCAGAAAACATTGTCGGTGAACACAATCCACCGTGCCATTCGCCGTTACCGGCTAAAACTCTATAGGTCAAAAAAGAAGCCATATCTAAACATGATCTAATGTATAAATCTACTGAAAAATTTACATTTAGGACTGATTTTGTAGTCCAGGGTCACAAATGGTCTTCCATTATTTGGTCAAACAGATAGTACTGGTCCAAAGTAGTGCAATTGTCAAAGTCATCTCCAAGATTTCTGATTAGCTAAGAAAAATAGTCAAATTTAAAAGGATTCTGTAACCCTGTTGAAAAAAAACTACATATGCTGGTTAGGTCCTGTATGTTTTGAAACATGACCGCTGGTTTAAGCTGGTCATGTGTTGCTACCAAGCTGGTCCTAAGGAGCTAGCTCATGCTCTGAACCAGCTTAAACCGACATATGACCTACGAAGGACCAGCTCAAACCAGCAGCCATGCTTCAAGACATACCTAACCAGCATATGCTGTTTTATTTTTCAACAGGGAAAACCAATCTCAAATCTCTGAACTGATTGATTAGTTTTATCATTTTATATAAGCACAGTATGTTTTCCACGTTACGTTAGTTTGTTCAATTGTTATTAAATTGTCACATCGCAACATTAGCAGTAGCAAGCTAATATGCACAATACATTGTGATGAAAGGCATTAGCATAATTGCTAACTACCAGATAAATTGGCAGTGACATTAAAAGCC
This sequence comes from Carassius carassius, assembly GCF_963082965.1. Lineage (NCBI taxonomy): Eukaryota > Metazoa > Chordata > Actinopteri > Cypriniformes > Cyprinidae > Carassius > Carassius carassius. The sequence continues at coordinate 6,506,944 of NC_081802.1, read as the reverse complement.
AAATTCCTTATGACATGTTTCAACATAATTCCCTTTTTTTCAACATAATTCACATTTGTTTATTGGATTGCTGTTTTATTTCAAATGTAGCCTGTTAACATTTAGAATAATGCAAACATTTGCTGTAAGCAAGCTAACACCATACATGTGATCAGAGCTGTAAAAGGCAAAAAGGTTTCAAAGACATCCAATAATACCACGGCTTTAAGAAAATATCTAAAACAAGCTTAAAAATGGCCATATATTTATAGATGTTATGGCAGTCCACAGGAAAACCGTTAACACTTGCAAGTCGCCATACCTTAAATTAGGCTTTTCTGGAGGGATATCTCTCCTTTTGCTATCATAATAAGAGAAATATCACACCGCTACAAGGTTTAATTCTTGTAGGGAAGTGTGGCATTCTCTTGTGAACTTCTCAATACCCAGACAGTAGATGAGAAAGCCATGGGCCCTTGTTATATTCCTTGACAGGTCGCATAATGGGCCTATTGACAAACTGCCTGAGCGTCCCCTGGGCAGACGACACATGAGTGGTGGTGAGTCTGAAACTCTTTTAGGAAAAGAAGTGACTGATAAACAGTGCTTCGACCTATTGAAGTCCAACATAGACATAAAGGCCATGGTGACAACTGCAGAGAAGGAAGGGGGTGGGGGGGACTCTTTCAATTTAACAAGAAAGGAAATTAAAATGAAGTAGAGTGTGAACATATTAGAGGAAGCTGGTATAAACAACCGTACCTTCTCCGCCCCATTTTGACAGACAGCTACATCGCCAGAGGAAAGTAACTGACACCTGTAGTCCGGTGTGGAATGGTAATATGGACCAGTGGGCATTGCAAAGAATAGCATGCTGAAAAATATGATGTTCCTATTGAAATTCTTAAATTAAGTCTTAAATTGGCACTGTTTGAGATATGAGGCATGTTGATCTCTTTAAAAACTAGATAAGGTTATTGGGAGCATTTGTTAGCTAGAAGAAATTATGAATTGCTAACAACTGAGATATTTAAGAGACTTGGTTTGCTTTAGGGGTGCACTACTGACACCAAATGGGTAAAATTACTGAAAAGGTTGTTCTTTAATAACTCACAACACATAATATTCACAAAATATGGCACCTCAGTGATACTGTTAAACTCATGAATTCGGATGGTGATTTATTCACAGTGGAGAAGCAAGTTCGGTGAACCTACAAACCCGGAAACGCGCTGCTCATGTGGTCAGTCGCATAATTGAGAATAAATTCATGTTTAAAAATATCCTATTTATTATTTGATTATTCTCTTTCTTCTTTTTGTACTTAACAGCTCCCACTTGTTGTGGTGGAGCAGTTATGAAATATTGTTCTTGTACATACTTAACAGAATTTTTTTTTTCAGTAAAAAAAATACAGCAAATTACAACAGTTACGGAACAGTGTGTTCATTTTTTTTTTTTTATCAATTTCTTCTTATAACCTCAGATATGTGGATTCATTTGGCAATTAAATGACAATACAACCTTGGTTTTGTCAAAAAAAAATGTGGATGGTGATTTTTATGTGGGTGGTGGTAGAAAACCACCAGCATTCTGGATTTAGACAGCAATAAAATCAGACAAATCCCTGTAAATGTTGAAAATCGCTTGGGTCCCCATGAGAAACAATTACCATCTGAATCTGGCTTTACACAGTTGTTGAGTTCATTTTGAGAGCTGCCTTTTCATGTTGAGATCTCTGCAAAAACTATGTGAAGTTACTGGGGCTTTTTATTCTTCAAATGTCTCATTTGATCTCCATTTTATTTCATTGCTGTAAAGGAGAAACAACTGAGACATTAAAGAGATCTCTTTTATTTGTTGGTGTGGACAACTGACAGTTCATCCCATAGGACATTTATCCAAAGTTTGTTCTTTTATAACAAATAACACATAACATTCTAAGTTATGTTGCATTTGAGTATCAACTTTGTCTCTGATGTTTCTGAGAACTTTGATATCTTGGTAAATCTAGCACAGTTGCTGAAACTAGCAAAATCGTGTGATTCTCAGAAGTGCAAGCTTTCTTTAAGGAGAAACAACTGAGATGGTAATCATTGTATATTTTCCTTTCCTAAGGTTGCGGTCAAATGTAGAAGTTGAGTTCATACTGAAATATCTGACTTTACTTTAAAAATATTGTGAGCACAGTATGAGACATTATTGAGCTTGCTACTAAAATTCCAGAAAAGGTACAAATCCAGAATCTGTTCAGGTGAGCAACCTAAGTAGCAGTACACTTAACCAGAAAGCTTCCATTTGCCACCAAAGCCACTTGCCATTTTGCTTTTATCATTATTTTGTTTTTCTGTAGAACACACTGTGATTAAACAGAAATTGACCATTCGATTTTATAAATTGCAAAAATTTTATAGACTATGAAGAAGCCAGTTGCAGGCCTGCTCACCTTCTGCAGACACTTATAAATGAAGCCTCACAGCTACTCAATATGAATGAACCGTTAGGTAGTTCCTCCATTATGTCACCAATCTCAGGCATTTACTGAAGCGCTTCATAATGGCTTTATAATGGAAATTATCGTGATAATCGTTGGTAGTAAAAGTGAAAAAATTACAGCATATGCTCAGGGTTAGCTAATGTATGAGGTTAATAGTGTTTCTTTTGGGAATGGGTGGAGCGTTTCCGTAAATTTACCCCACAAAGCCACGATACTGTAAGGTTAGGCTGTCGCACCATAACCAGATCCAGATAATGAGTGTTGATTTCTCGGAAACACAAGCCAGAGGTCTTCGAGCTGAGGAGAATCTCCATTAAGGCTGAAGTGTTTTGTCAGCCGAACTGTATTGCATCTTGCTTAATGAGATTAAGTGAATTTAGATCTATGGGAAGCACATCCAGCTCTTCTTTCTGGGGAAATAAAATCTGTGAAATATTAGTAATACCTTGAGCAATCAAAGGAGCCACACCAAGTTCTCTAGAGTCACAGCCTGTTAGATGTGTAATTCACTTTCACAGTCTGAATTCAGACATCAGAAGCGTAATTAGTCGCTTCTCTGAATGCTTTTTCTCTCTGTAGACACCTTTTACAACACATCTTCCCCTTCCCTTTTTATCTCCCTTTCTTTCCATCTGGCTTCCCGGCGAGGTGGGACAGAATCCATTGAAAACAGATGTTCCCTCACCTAGCCAGCTATTTTCCAGCACAGGCGCGACGGAGTGATTCTTCCACACGACCTGAAGTGCCCTTTCAAAACACTTGCACACCAATGGAGGCAAGCGACGACAATGCTGTGGTGAATTAATTTAAGCATCCGCACGTTTCTGTACATGCCTTATAAGTGTTTATATGATGGGCTGCCATAAAGCCTATTGGGTAGGTTGTCTCTATTAGTGTACTGATGATTCGAAGCCCCCACACGGAGCTTTCCGTGGAAGCCAATGATCCATGACGGCTAGGACGGTTCCTCCGCTATGGTTCCTTGCCATTTTCATCAGCACAGCCCTGATTTCCCTACAGTAAACTCGAGACTTTGGGTCTCATAGGACTAGATCTGTACAGGCTGAAATATCAAAGAGATTGTATTTTGCTTTGGTCTAAATTGAACAAATGCTTGGATATAGAAAATAGATATAATGCTATAATATGCCTAAAATGAGTTACATTCAGTTCCTGTTCTCCTGCCCCATTTAGTTCTGATCAGCTCCTCATTAGTTTCCTTGGTTACCTATTAATCTCAGGTGTTTCTGTTTCATTAGCCTCATTATTTATAATCCATGCTTTGTTCAGTTCCTTTGCTGGTCATTTGTTTTGCTTTAAAGTTGTGTTCTGTTGTGCCTGCTCTTGGGATTTCTAGCATTTTGGGGGGGATTCAAATAAGTAATATGAAAGAGATTCAAATTATGCCACCATCTTTCCAAGAATGGGATACAGATTACTTGGAGAAAAAAAAAAGGATGTTTACGAGATAAGGTGGTGTAAAAAATGGCATTTCTTGAGGGTTCTGAGTAAAGTCCTTGTGGTAAGACAGTGTAAGAATGTAAATAAGCTTTAAGTCGTATTTTGTTATTTTTGTTGTTGTTGTTCTTTACAACAAAGTTTATTTCATTAATTGGGGTTTTTCGGATCCATGATAGCAATCTAAATTATAATTATACCTGACACGTTGTTTGGGTGGGTTAGGTAGGAGGGGTTTACAAAACATTATAACGTTAACATATTGTTTGCCCTTGGAAGAAAATAAGTGTTGTCGTACATTGGCTCTTTCAACTGTGACTATACCACTAATCAAAAGCAAACAGAAGCAATAATAAGTCCAATACTCTTTCTCACTGACGTAAAGAACCCACATGGCCAGAGCCATACAGATAGACAGAAATCTCCAGGAGAGTGAACACACACTGCTCTTTCTGACTGGATGTCATCCAGTTGTTGATACCCAACTGCTGCTGGACTATACAGATGAATTAGAAGTCTATCAGGTTTCTGAGTTAAGGAGCACTTCCAGCTCCTACTTTAAACTGAGATGAATTTGGCTGGCACGGGTTATGTTGCATCCCTGACGACAGCAATTATTGGCATTCATAAGCTAAAATAATAATAAAAAAATGCCTACATTAAATTTAGCAGATGCTCTAATCTAAAGCAACATCACTATCTAAAGCAATTTATCATGTAAGACAACAGTGTCTCTAATTATGGGGTTTAACTAGCAGAACTAAACCTAAAGCTATAGTGAAATGTAGAAAATTGGAGCTACAGAAAAGATTGTGTTATTAATATGGAGTGGAAGTACCTTTATGGTAGTGGTTCAGTTAACACATGTCTTCAGCTGGTTCTTGAAGGTTGTTTCACTATAGAAGAACAGAAAAGGTTCTGGACTTTTTACCTTGTTGTGAAGAAAACTCCTTAAATGACCATCATTTTGATGTTATTAATTTAAACAACATGCATAATTTGTATGTGCAGTGTACTAACATGTATTTTAGTTGTTATGACAACCATATACTCTTAAAAACTAAAGTATCTAAAGGGGATTTTCACAGTGATGCCACAAAACAACCTTTTTTTTCTTAGTTTGAAGACCATTATAAAATCTAAAGAACATTTTTCCAATCTTTAGTGGAATGGAATGGTTTCATTGATATTAAAGTGAAGCAATAGTTTGAAGCTTTTACACTTAATTGATGGACTGGAGTGGTGTGGATAACTTGTGGATTATTGTGATGTTTTTATCAGCTGTTTGGACTCTCATTTTGACGGCACCCATTCACTGCAGAGGATCCACTGGTTAGCGAGTGATGGAATGCTGAATTTCTCCCAATCTGTTCTAATGAAGAAACAAACTCATCTACATCTTGGATGGCCTTGAGAGTGAGTGCATTTTCTATTTTTTGGTTCGAATATTTATTTAATCACCAGACGAAGAAAAAAACACAACAATGACAAATGTTCAATCCTCTGATCCAGGATGCAATGTTCAATTCTCAGCTGATTTCCACATGTATAGATAATTAATTTGATTTCTAATACTGATTTCCACGAAGCTTTTGACATTGGCATTATAAGCCTAGGAACATACATTTTTTAAAAAGTACAGTACATACTATATATTGTTTGACTTTCTGAGAGTAGTAGCTTTTAAAGATACTGCAGAGCAGCCGGGTTCATTTTCTGGGCATGCCAGAGATAAGAATGAGTCAGGAAGACAAGACCTTTATCAGATATAAAATAAGTGTTTCTGAGTCTCTGATGACTTCAAGTGACTATTTAAGTACTCTCTTTTAGATACAGGAGTCAAACAAGCTTGTGTATTAAAATCGATGCATGAACCTTCATCAAGTTCTTGATACTGAAAAGCTGGACATATGTATTGAACCTCTTAATTTTTAATGACGGAGGAAAACCAAGAACACAGTTTAAAACCACACACAAAAAGAAAGAAAGGCTGAGAGAGGTAAAAAAAAAATAAAGAACATAAAAAGAGGAAACATCATCCATATTATGTAATTAATAAATAATGTTGTTATTTATTAATGGTTGTTCTTGCTATACTCTTTTGTCTGCGTGTGGCTTCACCTGTTCTGGAACTGTAGGTGCTTTTTTTACCCCGTCTCTTTTGTGTTTCTCTCATTTCTTTCTCTTCCTATCTTCTTTTTTTTCTCGCCCACCCTTTCTTCCCAAAGCTTTACTCATGGTGATGAACATGGTGTCCTTTTCACAGAAAACTCACTTTCTCTCCTTCTTAGCATGTGTCTCATCCAGCGTTGAGGAGTTAGCAGCACATTTTTCAGTAGCACAGCAATAGATCAGCGGGTTTCAAAATAGTTTTTCAAGAAATAAGATTAATTTTACAAGCACAACCAAATAATATCATATTTCCGTACAGCTCAATGTAACGTATAGCATATGATTTTACAACATGGAAGCGCAAAAATGATTTAATATCATCAGAAAGTCTGGGATATTTTCACTTTTAATTGAAGCTTTGGAAAGTCAGATTTGTTAGCCGATCCTGTCATATGTACCATTTAAACATTTAATTCAATTTAGTAATTCATTGCATCCTAAACGCTTCATTCCCTGCTTTATTTGCTTTATTCTAGTGTATTGATTCAAAATCATTTGAACAGACATGTGAATGAGGAATGTATGATTCATTTTAGTGAACCACTTCATCAAAAAAGCTACATTCTCTGCTTTAATTGCTTTATTCTTGTAAATCACTTATTTCTTATGCCTCATTTAGTGAATTTGCACGTCTTAAACATCCTGTTCATGTGTCCGTTCAAATGTCTGATTCATTTTAGCGAATATCTTTACTCTTAATGCTTCATTCTGTTTTTAATCTCTATTTTATTTTTATTTTTTTTTAGATAAATACCGCTGCTCATTTGTTTTCAATTATATGAATTGAACTGTATTCTTCCTTTTCTTCTTCTCGATTATCTTGAAATCATAAGTAGCTCATATCATAGCAAGCCAGATCTTTGAAATGGCTTTCCCGACCCTCATCTCATCTCACCTTCATGCAACTGGATGACAACCATCCAGTCAGGAATCCAAACGCTCCCAACCGTAGGTGGAAGGCGAGAACTTTGACTGCGGACGGAAGATGTTAGACGTGAGGAGCCAGCGGGAAGGGAGAGCGGGGAGAGTAAATTAAAAGCTGCTAATCTGTAAGTCTAACAGCACGATCAGAGCACAGCATGCTTGGACTTGAAAAAATTAATTAGACAGGAAATGGATCTCCAGCGAGAGAAAACCAGGATGAATTCCCAATGAGGCGACTGAGGAGTAGAATTCCAGAAGGTTAGTTGTCAAATTCTAGATGCACTTTGAAATTATGCGACACAACGTTTTATCATTCTAATATGCATTATATTAATCCATCAAATGTTATTATTTGACATAAAATAGCTGCTATATATATATATATATATATATATATATATATATATATATATATATATATATAAATATATATATATATATATATATATATATATACATCTATATACATGTGTGTGTGTGTTCAGTTGGAGTTTTTGGAAACATAAATGGGGAAAATTTATGACAAGTGAATGACAAAGTTCAAATTAAAATTAAAATTCCTTATGTGAATTTATACATTTATAGATTTAAAACTCAGTCTAAATGAAGTTAATCAATTACCTTTGTACTTTTTAACACTTGCAAATATATTAATGCACTGTGTGTGTGTGTGTGTGTGTGTGATATATATATATATATATATATATATATATACCGTACAGACCAAAAGTTTGGACACAACATGCCTTCAGTGTGAATCTACAATTTTCATAGTCATGAAAATAAAGAAAACTCTTTGAATGAGAAGGTGTGTCCAAACTTTTGGTCTGTACTGTATATATATATATATATATACACACACAAAGTGTGTATATATATATATAATATATATATATATATATATATATATATATATATATATATATATATATATGTGTGTGTGTGTGTGTGTGTGTGTGTGTGTGTGTGTGTGTGTGTGTGTGTGTGTGTGTATGCAATTCCATTGTGGCAACATTCACAGTTTCTGTAGAACAATCTTGGAAGTTAATATATGAACAAAAAAACATATTCATCTTCTCAAAGATGCAGCAGAAAGATACAGATAAACACTGGCTGCATGGCTGACCACTATATAATTGTGCAGACTGTATCAAAGAGGGTCTTTGCTCTTTGAACAGAGGACGGGGTCATTCTCTGCCCTCTGGGATTAATGCTCTAAAACCCTGTAGTCTGGATTCCTATAATCCAGTCTCAAACACATGCCATTGTGCCCTATGACCAGCCCAGAGATTACCACTGCATCTGTAAAATGCATTAACACTAATGTGTGTATATATTTAGTGTTCTTAGCTACGTGGGGTTCAAAGAACAGTCACATTATGATCTCCTCAACTTGTTTTTTCTGCATATTTTCATGATGGATCACCAAGCATTCGTCTTTGTGTTTCAGATGATACAGATAATAATTACCTCGCTTAACCAACTTTAATTCTTCGATTTCAAAGGAAATGCATCACTTCAGCATTCAGGAGAAAATGGATGGTATAGCGATGTTAATCTCAGCGAGTTTGCAGACAACATTTTTCAGGTAGAAATCCTTGGTTTTGTTATTACTTTAATTTAGTAGATAAACCATATCTTTACTTGAGTTTTTGAGTTTCGAATGGTTTTCAGTCTGCAGTGTATTTGGTTACTGAACTTGCCCTTGAAAGGACAAGGAGTAAAAAGAGAGCAAATGGTGACCCTACTGAAGTCTCCTATTGGAAACAACCACTAAACTCACAGTAAACCTTCGTCTTAAACCAGGATATTGAAAGTCAAATATAAACACAAGTCTCAATTTGAAATTTGAAGTTATTCTCATTAAAGACTAAAATATATGCACCATTCTTTCTTAAAGGGGGGGGGGTACAATGGTGTTTCGTGTATTCAGAGTGGTTCACAGTGTTAAAGAGATGGATTCTCATGCTAAACATGGCCAAAGTTGTAAAAAATATTTTAGAAGAATGACTGAGAATTTCTGTGACGAAAATCTTACTTCCGAGTTGTTACAAGTTTCGGCTGTTTTTTTTGACGTAGAAGGGAGCGGAACTCCTTATGCCACACTAAAGGGGGAAACTAACTTGAGTTTGATTCAGTTGAACCAAACAAGACAGGCGTGAATACACCCTACGAGTGGGCGTGGCCATTTATAACTTGAATATGTGAGGCTTCCGGTGTCACTCAGTTCCAGTTATTTTACCCAACAGTCCATTAGCCTGATACTGCAAATCAGTATTTGCTATCATACTATTTTAACCCTCTGGAGTCTACGGGGTATTTTTGGGGCCTGGAGAAGTTTTGTCATGCCCTGACATTTGTGCTTTTTTCAGTTTCTTATAAATATCTAAATGG